>NW_024040040.1:24824287-24896520 GCF_014851395.1 Micropterus salmoides | reverse complement strand
ATTTCCTACGCGGTTCCGACGCCGCATGAAGGTTTATATGTCACTTCCTGTGTCCCTATGTTAGCTACATAGCCTTGCCGCTATGAATATAATCGGTATTGACGTGTAGATGTCTGCGGGGTGGGAGAGTTCAAGCACGTAAAGTTTGTTTCAGATGTGACATGTACACTGAACAATAATGTACCCAAACAATAATAAATTCCTTTTATATTCCCTGCCTTTTGTTTATGTGTACTACAAGGAGAAGGAGAACAGCACACATTTCATCGTTACTGTGTGTTAGAGCATGGGAGAACAGTGGATACTTTTAATACAGCCCACACCCCTAATACTGTGTAACTATAAAGTAGTAGAGAACGAAGAAAAAGATGTTCTTTCTTTACAACTGTCTGCATAGCTTATTCATATTGTGTAATGAATGAAAATAATAGGCCTACTAGGCTCCCTCTACTTTGACATTTAAGATTAGCTTGTTTGATCCACCTTCACACTGTGACATTACTGTACAACTTGAGAAAGGTGAGTTGTTTTCTGCTCCAGCCTGCCTAAAAGAAAAGCGTTTTGGGATTAAATGGACTTTATTAGCTGCTGCAGTGCAGGATGAACTCAGAATAGACCCATTTCTCACCTTATTATTCTAAATCATGCAACGAGAAGAAGAAATGCATATAAACCTGGGACAAAATCTGTCCACAATACTGTACAGCATGTAGTCTGATGCAAGACTTGTGTTATAGCTGACTTGGGCAGTGAAAGTTATTTTTTTAATTCATGTGGTCATAGTTGTCCACAACTCAAATCAGAATAAAGAAGAAATGTTTTATACCACCTCAAGAAGGCTTCCTATCAAAAGGTAGGAAGGTATTTCAAATGTACAACTGCAGTACTTAAATCTAAGTAAAGTAATTTCCCTGACATTTACTGTGTTACCATGTACAGGTTTTATACTTCCTGTGAGTATAATCCAATCAATCTTATTTTCATACTGTATATCCGTTGTGTAATTTGATAAATTGTGTTGTATGTGTGCTCGCATCGGTACTACTGAGACTTCATTGCCTCTTCAGAGAAGACTCTGACTGCAACATGCGTCTTTGTAAAGAGAGAAACGGACAGAAAAAGTCTCTAACTCTGCCTGTCAGCTCGCTCTGCTCCGTTAAAACTGAATTTACCATACAGAATTGAATACGAGTGCACTCCAGATTTAGCTGCAGGCTGACCGTGTGCTTCTCCCTATACCGCAGTTCTGTGTCCATGCATGCAGCAAACTGAAAGCACTGTCTGTCGGAGCGTCTACGTGAAAAGAGAAGGAAGACATTGCTGGTAGTATTGTCTTCAGAGTTGTTAAACACCTCAGCGCACTGAAGGAAGCCATCTGACTGTGTGAGGGGCAAGATCGTTGATGTCTGCAGGCAGAGTAGAGCTCTCCTGTCTGACTGGTCCACCAATAGCAGAGAAGATGACCCCTTGAGACACAGCCCCTCCTCATTTGCATAATGAGGCAGAAATGCATACAAAAATTTAAAAAGACAGGCAGAAATAATACCATGGGTGAAAATAAATAAGGTAAAAAAACAAAGGAAGAATAAAACAGACAAAATATTAAAACACACATAAATAAATACATTAAAAAATTAGTAATAAATAAAGTTGAATAAACAAATAAGGTAATTATAACAAAGGTGAATAAGTAAAGGCACTAATTAAAATATACATTTATGTCTCCTTGTATAATTTAATTACTACCTACATTTATTTATTTACTTTATTTTTTTGTGTATTTAATTGGATGCTTATTTATTTATTGAGCATTTATTTATTTCTGTATTTATTTCTGACTGTGTCAGGATCGGTCCTCCATAGCGGGGGGAGAGTTATCAAGCACGTAAAGTTTGGTTAGATGTGAGCATGTACACTGAAGTTACAACAACTTCCTGTGTCATGGCGAAGACTTGATCTCTGACGCCACGCCACGGACACACCCATTGACGAAAACTCGCAAATAGCACAACTTTTCATCTTCAATGCCTTTAGAAGGCACAGCACAAATTTGAAGTCGGTCGGACTAAATCCCTAGGAGGAGTTCGTTAAAGTACGAAGTGTGTAATCATCCAAAATTTGACGTAAAATTCAAAATGGCCGACTTCCTGTTGATTTTAGGGCATGCTCCAAGAGGCTTTTTTGTGCGTCTGGACAAGATACACGTACCACAGAAAATTCGTGCACGTAGGTGAAACGTGCGGCGGGGGCTGCTTCGTTAAAAGTCACTTCCTGTTGCCAGCAGGTGGCGCTATGACTGTGGGTGAATGTCAGCATGTACATGTGTTCAGGGCGGGACTCTCATCCTACATGTACAGTTTGGTCAGATGTGAGCATGTACACTGAAGTTACGACAACTTCCGTGTCATGGCGAAGAGCTGATCTTTGACGCCACGCCACGGACACGCCCATTGACGAAAACTTGCAAATAGCACAACTTTTCATCTTCAATGCCTTTAGAAGGCACAGCACAAATTTGAGGTCGGTCGGACTAAATCCCTAGGAGGAGTTCGTTAAAGTACGAAGTGTGTAAATCATCCAAAATTTGACGTAAAATTCAAAATGGCCGACTTCCTGTTGGTTTTAGGCATCGCTCCAAGAGGCTTTTTTGTGCGTCTGGACAAGATACACGTACCACAGAAAATTCGTGCACGTAGGTGAAACGTGCGGCGGGGGCTGCTTCGTTAAAAGTCACTTCCTGTTGCCAGCAGGTGGCGCTATGACTGTGGGTGAATGTCAGCATGTACATGTGTTCAGGGCGGGACTCTCATCCTACATGTACAGTTTGGTCAGATGTGAGCATGTACACTGAAGTTACGACAACTTCCGTGTCATGGCGAAGAGCTGATCTTTGACGCCACGCCACGGACACGCCCATTGACGAAAACTTGCAAATAGCACAACTTTTCATCTTCAATGCCTTTAGAAGGCACAGCACAAATTTGAGGTCGGTCGGACTAAATCCCTAGGAGGAGTTCGTTAAAGTACGAAGTGTGTAAATCATCCAAAATTTGACGTAAAATTCAAAATGGCCGACTTCCTGTTGGGTTTAGGCTATGGCTCCAAGAGACTTTTTTGTGCGTCTGGACAAGATACACGTACCACAGAAAATTCGTGCACGTAGGTGAAACGTGCGGCGGGGGCTGCTTCGTTAAAGTCACTTCTGTTGCCAGCAGGTGGCGCTATGACTGTGGGTGAATGTCGCATGTACATGTGTTCAGGGCGGGACTCTCATCCTACATGTACAGTTTGGTCCAGATGTGAGCATGTACACTGAAGTTACACAACTTCCGTGTCATGGCGAATCATCGACGCCACGGACACGCCCATTGACGAAAACTTGCAAATAGCACAACTTTTCATCTTCAATGCCTTTAGAAGGCACAGCACAAATTTGAGGTCGGTCGGACTAAATCCCTAGGAGGAGTTCGTTAAAGTACGAAGTGTGTAAATCATCCAAAATTTGACGTAAAATTCAAAATGGCCGACTTCCTGTTGGTTTAGGCTATGGCTCCAAGAGACTTTTTTGTGCGTCTGGACAAGATACACGTACCACAGAAAATTCGTGCACGTAGGTGAAACGTGCGGCGGGGGCTGCTTCGTTAAAGGTCACTTTCTGTTGCCAGCAGGTGGCGCTATGACTGTGGGTGAATGTCGGCATGTACATGTGTTCAGGGCGGGACTCTCATCCTACATGTACAGTTTGGTCCAGATGTGAGCATGTACACTGAAGTTACAACAACTTCCTGTTTCATGCGAATCATCGACGCCACGGACACGCCCATTGACGAAAACGCGCAAATAGCACAACTTTTCATCGTCAATGCCTTTAGAAGGCACAGCAGAAATTTGACGTCGATCCGACTAAATCCCTAGGAGGAGTTCGTTAAAGTACGAAGTGTGTAAATCATCCAAAAATGGCCGTAAAATTCAAAATGGCCGACTTCCTGTTGACTTTAGGCTATGGGTTCTTGAGGCTTTTTTGTGCGTCTTGATACGATACATGTCCCCAGAAAATTTCGTACATGTAGGTTGAACGTGAACGAGGGGCTAATTTTTCCAATTTTCTAGGTGGCGCTAGCGAGTCATTTTGCAACGCCCATGTGCGAAACTTGTAGAATACGAAATTTTTCACCGGTTCTGACATGTTTGCAAATTTTGGTGAGTTTTCGAGTATGTTTAGGCCATGTCATTGGGCCTACTTTGCAGAAAAAAAAAAATAAATTAAAGCTGCAAGCAGCGTTGGGCGGGCCCTCGCACTTGTAGCGCGTCCGCGCGTGAGCCGGCCGAGTTGCATATTCTGGAGCTCTGCCGGTGCGGCTGTGAATTTCCTACGCGGTTCCGACGCCGCATGAAGGTGCTATATGTCACTTCCTGTGTCCCCTATGTGGAGCTACATAGCACTTGCCGCTATGAATATAAATCGGTATTGGCGTGTAGATGTCTGCGGGGTGGGAGAGTTATCAAGCACGTAAAGTTTGTTTCAGATGTGAGCATGTACACTGAACAATAATGTACCCAAACAATAAAATAAATTCCTTTTATATTTCCCTGCCTTGTTGTTTATGTGTACATACAGAGGAAGAATGTGAGAACAGCACACATTTCATCGTTACTGTGTGTTAGAGCATGGGAGAACAGTGGATACTTTTAATACAGCCCACACCCCTAATACTGTGTAACTATAACAAGTAGAGAACAGAAGAAAAAGATGTTCTTTCTTTACAACTGTCTGCATAGCTTATTCATATTGTGTAATGAATGAAAATAAATAGGCCTACTAGGCTCCTCTCTACTTTGACATTTAAGATTAGCTTGTTTGATCCACCTTCATACACATGTGACATTACTGTACAACTTGAGAAAGGTGAGTTGTTTTCTGCTCCAGCCTGCCTAAAAGAAAAGCGTTTTTGGGATTAAATGGACTTTATTAGCTGCTGCAGTGCAGGATGAACTCAGAATAGACCCATTTCTCACCTTATTATTCTAAATCATGCAACGAAGAAGAAGAAATGCATAAAAATCCTGGGACAAAATCTGTCCACAAATACTGTACAGCATGTAGTCTGATGACAAGACTTGTGTTATAGCTGACTTGGGCAGTGAAATGTTTTTTTTTAATTCATGTGGTCATAGTTGTCCACAACTCAAATCAGAATATAAGAAGAAATGTTTTATACCACCTCAAGAAGGCTTCCTATCAGAAAGGTAGGAAGGTATTTCAAATGTACAACTGCAGTACTTAAATCTAAGTAAAGTAATTTCCCTGACATTTTGTGTTACTTTACTTTTAATAGACCCATGTAAGAGGTTTTATACTTCCTGTGAGTATAATCCAATCAATCTTATTTTCATACTGTATATCCGTTGTGTAATTTGATAAATTGTGTTGTATGTCGTGCTCGCATCTCAGAGAAGACTCTGACTGCAACATGCGTCTTTGTAAAGAGAGAAACGGACAGAAAAAGTCTCTAACTCTGCCTGTCAGCTCGCTCTGCTCCGTTAAAACTGAATTTACCATACAGAATTGAATACGAGTGCACTCCAGATTTAGCTGCAGCCAGCTGACCGTGTGCTTCTCCCTATACCGCAGTTCTGTGTCCATGCATGCAGCAAACTGAAAGCACTGTCTGTCGGAGCGTCTACGTGAAAAGAGAAGGAAGACATTGCTGGTAGTATTGTCTTCAGAGTTGTTAAACACCTCAGCGCACTGAAGGAAGCCATCTGACTGTGTGAGGGGCAAGATCGTTGATGTCTGCAGGCAGAGTAGGAGCTCTCCTGTCTGACTGGTCCACCAATAGCAGAGAAGATGACCCCTTGAGACACAGCCCCTCCTCATTTGCATAATGAGGCAGAAATGCATACAAAAATTTAAAAAAGACAGGCAGAAATAAATACCATGGGTGAAAATAAATAAGGTAAATAAATACAAAGGAAGAATAAAACAGACAAAAATATTAAAACACACACATAAATAAATACATTAAAAAATTAGTAATAAATAAAGTTGAATAAACAAATAAGGTAATTATAACAAAGGTGAATAAGTAAAGGCACTAATTAAAATATATACATTTATGTCTCCTTGTATAATTTAATTACTACCTACATTTATTTATTTACTTATTTTTTTGTGTATTTAATTGGATGCTTATTTATTTATTGAGCATTTATTTATTTCTGTATTTATTTCTGACTGTGTCAGGATCGGTCCTCCATAGCGGGGTGGGAGAGTTATCAAGCACGTAAAGTTTGGTTCAGATGTGAGCATGTACACTGAAGTTACAACAACTTCCTGTGTCATGGCGAAGACTTGATCTCTGACGCCACGCCACGGACACACCCATTGACGAAAACTCGCAAATAGCACAACTTTTCATCTTCAATGCCTTTAGAAGGCACAGCACAAATTTGAAGTCGGTCGGACTAAATCCCTAGGAGGAGTTCGTTAAAGTACGAAGTGTGTAAATCATCCAAAATTTGACGTAAAATTCAAAATGGCCGACTTCCTGTTGATTTTAGGGCATCGCTCCAAGAGGCTTTTTTGTGCGTCTGGACAAGATACACGTACCACAGAAAATTCGTGCACGTAGGTAAACGTGCGGCGGGGGCTGCTTCGTTAAAAGTCACTTCCTGTTGCCAGCAGGTGGCGCTATGACTGTCTGTGAATGTCAGCATGTACATGTGTTCAGGGCGGGACTCTCATCCTACATGTACAGTTTGGTCCAGATGTGAGCATGTACACTGAAGTTACGACAACTTCCGTGTCATGGCGAAGAGTTGATCTTTGACGCCACGCCACGGACACGCCCATTGACGAAAACTTGCAAATAGCACAACTTTTCATCTTCAATGCCTTTAGAAGGCACAGCACAAATTTGAGGTCGGTCGGACTAAATCCCTAGGAGGAGTTCGTTAAAGTACGAAGTGTGTAAATCATCCAAAATTTGACGTAAAATTCAAAATGGCCGACTTCCTGTTGATTTAGGCATCGCTCCAAGAGGCTTTTTTGTGCGTCTGGACAAGATACACGTACCACAGAAAATTCGTGCACGTAGGTAAACGTGCGGCGGGGGCTGCTTCGTTAAAAGTCACTTCCTGTTGCCAGCAGGTGGCGCTATGACTGTGGGTGAATGTCAGCATGTACATGTGTTCAGGGCGGGACTCTCATCCTACATGTACAGTTTGGTCCAGATGTGAGCATGTACACTGAAGTTACGACAACTTCCGTGTCATGGCGAAGAGTGATCTTTGACGCCACGCCACGGACACGCCCATTGACGAAAACTTGCAAATAGCACAACTTTTCATCTTCAATGCCTTTAGAAGGCACAGCACAAATTTGAGGTCGGTCGGACTAAATCCCTAGGAGGAGTTCGTTAAAGTACGAAGTGTGTAAATCATCCAAAATTTGACGTAAAATTCAAAATGGCCGACTTCCTGTTTTTAGGCTATGGCTCCAAGAGACTTTTTTGTGCGTCTGGACAAGATACACGTACCACAGAAAATTCGTGCACGTAGGTGAAACGTGCGGCGGGGGCTGCTTCGTTAAAGGTCACTTTCTGTTGCCAGCAGGTGGCGCTATGACTGTGGGTGAATGTCGGCATGTACATGTGTTCAGGGCGGGACTCTCATCCTACATGTACAGTTTGGTCCAGATGTGAGCATGTACACTGAAGTTACAACAACTTCCTGTTTCATGCGAATCATCGACGCCACGGACACGCCCATTGACGAAAACGCGCAAATAGCACAACTTTTCATCGTCAATGCCTTTAGAAGGCACAGCAGAAATTTGACGTCGATCCGACTAAATCCCTAGGAGGAGTTCGTTAAAGTACGAAGTGTGTAAATCATCCAAAAATGGCCATAAAATTCAAAATGGCCGACTTCCTGTTGACTTTAGGCTATGGGTTCTTGAGGCTTTTTTGTGCGTCTTGATACGATACATGTCCCCAGAAAATTTCGTACATGTAGGTTGAACGTGAACGAGGGGCTAATTTTTCCAATTTTCTAGGTGGCGCTAGCGAGTCATTTTGCCACGCCCATGTGCGAAACTTGTAGAATACGAAATTTTTCACCGGTTCTGACATGTTTGCAAATTTTGGTGAGTTTTCGAGTATGTTTAGGCCATGTCATTTGGGCCTACTTTGCAGAAAAAAAAAAAAAAAAAAAAAAAAAAAAAAAAAAAAATCCGAGCAATTCAATAGGGACCTCGCACGGTCGTGCTCGGGCCCTAATTAAAGCTGCAAGCAGCGTTGGGCGGGCCCTCGCACTTGTAGCGCGTCCGCGCGTGAGCCGGCCGAGTTGCACATTCTGGAGCTCTGCCGGTGCGGCTGTGAATTTCCTACGCGGTTCCGACGCCGCATGAAGGTGCTATATGTCACTTCCTGTGTCCCCTATGTGGAGCTACATAGCACTTGCCGCTATGAATATAAATCGGTATTGGGTGTAGATGTCTGCGGGGTGGGAGAGTTATCAAGCACGTAAAGTTTGTTTCAGATGTGAGCATGTACACTGAACAATAATGTACCCAAACAATAAAATAAATTCCTTTTATATTTCCCTGCCTTGTTGTTTATGTGTACATACAGAGGAAGAATGTGAGAACAGCACACATTTCATCGTTACTGTGTGTTAGAGCATGGGAGAACAGTGGATACTTTTAATACAGCCCACACCCCTAATACTGTGTAACTATAACAAGTAGAGAACAGAAGAAAAAGATGTTCTTTCTTTACAACTGTCTGCATAGCTTATTCATATTGTGTAATGAATGAAAATAAATAGGCCTACTAGGCTCCTCTCTACTTTGACATTTAAGATTAGCTTGTTTGATCCACCTTCATACACATGTGACATTACTGTACAACTTGAGAAAGGTGAGTTGTTTTCTGCTCCAGCCTGCCTAAAAGAAAAGCGTTTTGGGATTAAATGGACTTTATTAGCTGCTGCAGTGCAGGATGAACTCAGAATAGACCCATTTCTCACCTTATTATTCTAAATCATGCAACGAAGAAGAAGAAATGCATAATAAATCCTGGGACAAAATCTGTCCACAGCATGTAGTCTGATGAACAAGACTTGTGTTATAGCTGACTTGGGCAGTGAAATGTTTAATTTTTTTAATTCATGTGGTCATAGTTGTCCACAACTCAAATCAGAATATAAGAAGAAATGTTTTATACCACCTCAAGAAGGCTTCCTATCAGAAAGGTAGGAAGGTATTTCAAATGTACAACTGCAGTACTTAATCTAAGTAAAGTAATTTCCCTGACATTACGTGTTACGCATGTAACAGGTTTTATACTTCCTGTGAGTATAATCCAATCAATCTTATTTTCATACTGTATATCCGTTGTGTAATTTGATAAATTGTGTTGTATGTGTGCTCGCATCTAGAGCATCTCAGAGAAGACTCTGACTGCAACATGCGTCTTTGTAAAGAGAGAAACGGACAGAAAAAGTCTCTAACTCTGCCTGTCAGCTCGCTCTGCTCCGTTAAAACTGAATTTACCATACAGAATTGAATACGAGTGCACTCCAGATTTAGCTGCAGCCAGCTGACCGTGTGCTTCTCCCTATACCGCAGTTCTGTGTCCATGCATGCAGCAAACTGAAAGCACTGTCTGTCGGAGCGTCTACGTGAAAAGAGAAGGAAGACATTGCTGGTAGTATTGTCTTCAGAGTTGTTAAACACCTCAGCGCACTGAAGGAAGCCATCTGACTGTGTGAGGGGCAAGATCGTTGATGTCTGCAGGCAGAGTAGGAGCTCTCCTGTCTGACTGGTCCACCAATAGCAGAGAAGATGACCCCTTGAGACACAGCCCCTCCTCATTTGCATAATGAGGCAGAAATGCATACAAAAATTTAAAAAAGACAGGCAGAAATAAATACCATGGGTGAAAATAAATAAGGTAAATAAATACAAAGGAAGAATAAAACAGACAAAAATATTAAAACACACACATAAATAAATACATTAAAAAAATTAGTAATAAATAAAGTTGAATAAACAAATAAGGTAATTATAACAAAGGTGAATAAGTAAAGGCACTAATTAAAATATACATTTATGTCTCCTTGTATAATTTAATTACTACCTACATTTATTTATTTACTTTATTTTTTGTGTATTTAATTGGATGCTTATTTATTTATTGAGCATTTATTTATTTCTGTATTTATTTCTGACTGTGTCAGGATCGGTCCTCCATAACGGGGTGGGAGAGTTATCAAGCACGTAAAGTTTGGTTCAGATGTGAGCATGTACACTGAAGTTACAACAACTTCCTGTGTCATGGCGAAGACTTGATCTCTGACGCCACGCCACGGACACACCCATTGACGAAAACTCGCAAATAGCACAACTTTTCATCTTCAATGCCTTTAGAAGGCACAGCACAAATTTGAAGTCGGTCGGACTAAATCCCTAGGAGGAGTTCGTTAAAGTACGAAGTGTGTAAATCATCCAAAATTTGACGTAAAATTCAAAATGGCCGACTTCCTGTTGATTTTAGGGCATCGCTCCAAGAGGCTTTTTTGTGCGTCTGGACAAGATACACGTACCACAGAAAATTCGTGCACGTAGGTGAAACGTGCGGCGGGGGCTGCTTCGTTAAAAGTCACTTCCTGTTGCCAGCAGGTGGCGCTATGACTGTGGGTGAATGTCAGCATGTACATGTGTTCAGGGCGGGACTCTCATCCTACATGTACAGTTTGGTCCAGATGTGAGCATGTACACTGAAGTTACGACAACTTCCGTGTCATGGCGAAGAGTTGATCTTTGACGCCACGCCACGGACACGCCCATTGACGAAAACTTGCAAATAGCACAACTTTTCATCTTCAATGCCTTTAGAAGGCACAGCACAAATTTGAGGTCGGTCGGACTAAATCCCTAGGAGGAGTTCGTTAAAGTACGAAGTGTGTAAATCATCCAAAATTTGACGTAAAATTCAAAATGGCCGACTTCCTGTTGATTTTAGGGCATCGCTCCAAGAGGCTTTTTTGTGCGTCTGGACAAGATACACGTACCACAGAAAATTCGTGCACGTAGGTAAAACGTGCGGCGGGGGCTGCTTCGTTAAAAGTCACTTCCTGTTGCCAGCAGGTGGCGCTATGACTGTGGGTGAATGTCAGCATGTACATGTGTTCAGGGCGGGACTCTCATCCTACATGTACAGTTTGGTCCAGATGTGAGCATGTACACTGAAGTTACGACAACTTCCGTGTCATGGCGAAGAGTTGATCTTTGACGCCACGCCACGGACACGCCCATTGACGAAAACTTGCAAATAGCACAACTTTTCATCTTCAATGCCTTTAGAAGGCACAGCACAAATTTGAGGTCGGTCGGACTAAATCCCTAGGAGGAGTTCGTTAAAGTACGAAGTGTGTAAATCATCCAAAATTTGACGTAAAATTCAAAATGGCCGACTTCCTGTTGATTTAGGCTATGGCTCCAAGAGGCTTTTTTGTGCGTCTGGACAAGATACACGTACCACAGAAAATTCGTGCACGTAGGTGAAACGTGCGGCGGGGGCTGCTTCGTTAAAGGTCACTTTCTGTTGCCAGCAGGTGGCGCTATGACTGTGGGTGAATGTCGGCATGTACATGTGTTCAGGGCGGGACTCTCATCCTACATGTACAGTTTGGTCCAGATGTGAGCATGTACACTGAAGTTACAACAACTTCCTGTTTCATTGCGAATCATCGACGCCACGGACACGCCCATTGACGAAAACGCGCAAATAGCACAACTTTTCATCGTCAATGCCTTTAGAAGGCAGCAGAAATTTGACGTCGATCCGACTAAATCCCTAGGAGGAGTTCGTTAAAGTACGAAGTATGTAAATCATCCAAAAATGGCCATAAAATTCAAAATGGCCGACTTCCTGTTGACTTTAGGCTATGGGTTCTTGAGGCTTTTTTGTGCGTCTTGACATGATACATGTCCCCAGAAAATTTCGTAGATGTAGGTTGAACGTGAACGAGGGGCTAATTTTTCCAATTTTCTAGGTGGCGCTAGCGAGTCATTTTGCAACGCCCATGTGCGAAACTTGTAGAATACGAAATTTTTCACCGGTTCTGACATGTTTGCAAATTTTGGTGAGTTTTCGAGAATGTTTAGGCCATGTCAGTTGAGCCTACTTTGCAGAAAAAAGAAAAAAAAAAAAAAAAAAATAAAATAATCCGAGCAATTCAATAGGGACCTCACACGGTCGTGCTCGGGCCCTAATAATCCGAGCAAATTCAATAGGGACCTCACACGGTCGTGCTCGGGCCCTAAATAAATAAATAATCCGAGCAAATTCAATAGGGACCTCACACGGTCGTGCTCGGGCCCTAAAAAATATAATCCGAGCAAATTCAATAGGGACCTCACACCGTCGTGCTCGGGCCCTAAAAATATATATATATATATATATAATCCGAGCAAATTCAATAGGGACCTCACACGGTCGTGCTCGGGCCCTAAAAATAATCCGAGCAAATTCAATAGGGACCTCGCACGGTCGTGCTCGGGCCCTAATGATGCTGGCCTCAACGCTACTAGGTTGCAAGGCAAGGCAAGCTGACGTTGATGCTCACATGCGGTCTGCCTGGATCAGCCGACCAGGGAGACCCTGTGTGGCCCACGATGCTCCACATTAGCTGTGGCTAATGACATCTAGCAACCGGTTTCGTTTTTGCTGGCTGACCCTTGTCGGTCAGAGCGGACCACTGGTAAGCTATGGGTCAAAAAAAGCTGTGTGAAATCTTGTTGCTCCTTTTGTGGAAGTTGTTGAACAAATGCTGTCTGTGCCTTTCTCATTCGAACCAACCACACCAAGCTCACATTTCCCACACTCTGTGAGCCAGCTGCCGTTAGCCAAGTGGCTAATCTGCAGCTTGAAGCTCACAGCAACAAGCAGTACGCTCTGTTCACGATCAAAGGTCCCTTCACACACCCCTCCCCACAGGAACTGTATGAGTCCACGACAGTGGACATTCGCTTCGTGTGGACAGAACATATACACACCCGGTACAGATATTTTTCTGACGCAAGGCATTGCGGTGCCCAGTACCGCGAAGCGGCTGGGAACCCTATTGTTTTCGTTATCGTTTTTATTATTAGGGGTCCAAGCTCGAGTGGGCTGCGAACCCGCGAATGCAAGGCATCGTGGTTCCCAGTATCAGCGGAGCTGGGAAACTCAGCGAAACTCATAGGGTAGGTTCAAGATCCTGCAAGTAAGTCAGGCGCAAAAATCCGCACACTTCTACCTCTAGGGGGCGCTATAAGCAAGGTTCACACGTTTGGGCTTGGAACTCCCACCTACGAAGACAGATATCAAAAACCTTATATCCACGCGTTCAGGGGATTGAGCTGAATCTCGTGGTATAGGCCACGCCCCTTTTCCGCCTATACTTTTTTTTTCGATACATCGCAAAAACTGAAAAACCTATTTTAATTAATTCCTCTGAAGCCGCAAGTCCGATTGACACCAAACTCTGATAATCTCTGGACCAAGCTGATGAAAGTTTGTGAAGGAAATTTTGATTCGACAAATGTCGCAATTATATGCTAACAAATGTTTGCAAAAAACGCGACTAACTGGAAATCATCTCATGTCTTCACTTTGGAATGGACGATCGATGAAATTTGGTGCAATTTGGCCAAAAGGTGGCGCTATAATTGAAGCTCAAATACCCCATTCATTTCAATGGGATTGTCAACCAAAGGACATTTTGCCTCATAACTACGGCCCACTACATCGCACATTAATAAATCTTATGTCTCTGTGTTTGGGGGATGCTGCCGATTCCTATGCTATAGGACACTCCTCTGTTCGATGACGTTTTCATTTCGAAAAATCATGAAAACTGGAAAACCTATTTGAATTAACTCCTCCGAAGCCGCAAGTCCGATCGGCATGAACCATCTCTGGACCAAGCCGAAGAAAGTTTGCAGAGGTTGCAATTATGTGCTAACAAATGTTTGCGAAAAACGCTATAAACAGAAAATGATTTCATATCTTCGCTTTGGAATGGCCGATCGACACCAAATTTGGACCACTAATGTGGGACGCCCCCCTGAGGGCCTGAATAAAAAAAAAAGCCTGAAAAAATTTGGTGCAACACACCCCTAGGTGGCGCTATTTAATCCAAAAAAATTGTTCCTCTATGACCACAAGTCACATTGACATGAATCCACTGCCGAATTTTTCAGCATGATCCCCTTACTACAGGCACCAAAGTTGACACAAATATGCCCATAGGTGGCGCTGTTATTGCAGATTAAAGATGTCAAAAAAATCTCATTGACTTACATGCATTTTATATCTCCATAACCACAAGTCTGATTTACACCAAATTTGGTTGTTGTTCCCCATGGGGCCCTGATGACACCTGAAAAATTTGGTTCAATTCGGATTCTAGGTGGCGCTATAATCGAAGTTGAAATGCTGTGGAAAATCCCATTGAAATTAATGGGATTTCCAACCATGCCAAATTTTACCTAGGTTTAGAATGGCCGATCAACACCAAACTTGGGGACCTTATGTGATACGACTTCCCGAAGGGCTGTGTGAAATTTGGTGTCAATTGGCCAAAAGGTAGCGCTATTAATCGTATATCAAAAAACACTCCCAATCACATACATTCATTTTATATATCCATAACCACAAGTCCCATTCATACCAAATTTGGGTCAATTGTTCCCCATGGGCCCCTGATAACACCTTAAAACATTGGTGCAATTCCGCTTACAGGTGGCACTATAATCGAAGCTGAAATCTCTCACTAAATCCCATTCCTTCCCATGGCATTTGCAAACGCAGGACATTTTGCCTTGGTTTGGAATGGCCGATCAAGACCAAACTTGCCACCAATAATCTCTGGACCAAGCTCAAAAAAGTTTGTAGATAGAATTTTGATCTGACTCAAAATGTCCCAATTACAGGCTAACACATGTAACACAAAAAAACAACAACTGATGTCATATCTTATGTTTCGAAAGTCCCATGTACACCATCCTAGGGGACCTTATGTGGCATGCATTCCCGATGATCTGTAGGAAATTTGCTGTAAATTGGACACAAGGTGGCGCTGTTATTTCATACCAAATGGCACTCCCATAGACATACATTCATTTTATATCACTGTAACCACAACTACCTTTAACATTAATACAATATCTGGGGCTGTTATTACTAATTCAACACTGCAGGAAAATGTAATTTCAATATATAGGATTTTGATATTAAACTGGGAAAACATGTAATAGCTTGACGTAGGTGTGGGCCAATACAACAATACTCGGTACGCAGCCTCTCCACATTGCCTGACGACCTCCATCACATTTGATGTCTTTTCTATGCTACATGCTGCTTTTTATGTAAACTCAAGGAAATACAGTAAAATAACTATTCACAATGAAATACTGTTTATGAACCCTGTTTTCTTTTCCCCCTGCAACGTTTCTTACTCACACGGGCCCATGTGCCACTTTTTCCCCATTATTCCCTCACTTTTGATACAAAAGAAGCCACTATATTCTGCTCTTAAAATTACTAATTATCAGCAAAATGTTTTAAGTCCTCCAAGCCACTGACTCTAATATACATATAACTACTACACAATAACAGATATATAGGAATAAATGTCCTTTTTTATTTAAATATTACAGTTAAAACATTTTCTGTTTAGTGGCTTTGGTCAGTGACTGCATTTCTTTCAATACTTCTTCAATTAAGACAAATAAAACTTACTTTACCTTTTCCTAACTGACTTACATTTCAGCTTCACTATGACAGTAACAACTGACATTACTAAACACCTACTACACAGGCTGATTTTTTTTCAGGATTTGGCCTTGCCACCTCCTCCATCCTCATGTTTCCTGTTTCCCCTCCCTGCTGTCTCTGTGACTTTTTGTCTGTCAGTCTGTGTGTGTGGTTGTGGGTATGTTGTTCTGGCTTCCTCTCTCTCCTGCAGTGCCTCTCATCTGTGGGCTCTTCCTCACATCACCTACTCTGTGAAATAAACAGGCTCTTCACCCACTCCTTGACAGTTTGTCAATAACCTTCTGATTCTTTGTCAACTCACCACTAATGTGGTTTTCTGTGTGTGTCTATAGAATGCTGCCTCGACTCCACGCCCAGCCTCGAACCCCTGATCCTGCCTGCTGGCTTACCTCCTCAGTTATTTTTATTGTCTCCTTCGTTTCTGAAAAACCCTGCCTCACATACAGTTCACCTGTTTGTCCGCTTCTCACTACATTTCAGCAGAAAACCACAGATTTGGTGTACAGCATGTGTTCTAAATGTCCAATTATTATCATTAAATGGAATTTCACACAAATGTTGTCAGTCATTTACTGACCAAAATAATTGCAAAGTCATACATAATAGCACCACAGAAGGATCTTACAATTAATGCCCAGTAAAAATCGTTTTTATATGGAATACCTGCATGGGCACCCAGGGAAGATGTGTTCAGTTAAGGCAAAATCACCTTTTTCTTTTTGAGTTAGTTTCTTTATTACGCCACTAGGAGGTGCCATTTACCACAAAACTCTACTGATATATAGGGTATATACTGAATATTAACAATCTGCATTAAAACTGAAAAATTAACGTGTCTACA
This sequence comes from Micropterus salmoides, assembly GCF_014851395.1. Lineage (NCBI taxonomy): Eukaryota > Metazoa > Chordata > Actinopteri > Centrarchiformes > Centrarchidae > Micropterus > Micropterus salmoides. The sequence goes on along the minus strand of NW_024040040.1, from coordinate 24,879,852 downwards.
CTAAACTATTGTTGTACTAACTATATATATATATATATATATATATATATATATATACACACACACACACACACACACACACACATACATACAGTGAATCACAGTGAACCACAACAGTCATACATTAACTATTTTGAGAATATTTTGAAATACCATTTATTTAACTATAAAATACTGTTTTCTAATGTAAAATAAGCCCATGGAATTAATACTATGACTACATTAGCAATAATCATACATAATATTTTCATGTTATTAAAATGTACATGTAAGTAAGTATGTTTAAACTTTCAATCTTCACAAACCACCACTCATTAAATTAATAATAAACCACCATTTCGAAGACCATCAACATAAGAACTTGTGGAATACCTGCATGGACAACCAGGGTGTTAATTTCCAATGTAAAAAGAAGTCTGAATGTAAGGAAGTTGGGGTAAATTTAACATTTCATAATTTACATACACTTTCTTGATTTGCCAGGGGGTTCAAATTTATCACTACACTCCTAGTATTACATACTATATACTTAATATTAGCAAACTGAAATAAATGTATATCATTTACTTGTATCTACAGGAACAAATGATTTAATGACTGCCTCATACAACAACATATTTGGAAAAAGTTATTAGATATGGAAGACAACAGTTAAACACAAAAGCTTTCAAAAACAAATCACTAAATCACAAACGTGTGAAACTCAAATTATAAACTATTTAAATACATATGTAATACTGATGGTTTTAAGATTTAGAATACATATTATATATCATGAATAATTAATCATGTAATTAAACCACTAATATACCTAACAATATTTTGACATAAAAGATTTATTCTCCGGGCTCTTTTCAAATGAACATTTATAAACACCACAAAATAACTGGCAATTTTTTTTTTTACAATAACATCAATATAAGACTCTTGAACAGACGGACAAGAAAGTACTATGAACAAGACAAGTATGCATAATGTGCCTGCCTCAAAAGGCCACAACAAAAAGGGATAGACAAAATATGTCTATTTAACTCAAAACAAGCCAAATTAACAATTGTACTTAAATAAAAGTATGGGCTATGACCATCAGTGATTTCAGTAGTGTCAGGATGGTGGATGGGTGTGTGTGAAGTTTGTGATGTGCAACAAACAAAGTAAAAAACAACTACAGTGACATATGCAACAACCAAACCAAAGCTGGACACTGTGGAAACAAACACAGGTGAAACAGTTAGCAGGGAGGTCTGTCAGCTCAGCCCAGCAGCAAGTCCCTAACAATGAAAACAAGGACTTACAAATAAATACTCTACAAGACAATGGGCCTAGGTTCCCAGACTTACTGCAATCGGCCTCAGCTCTTCACCTGCAAGACAGACACAGACTGGCCACAGCCACACATGATCCCACAGGATCTCACAATAAAAAATAAAAAAAACATAAATAGTGAAATAAACTACTCATACTAACTACAATTCTAACAATAATCAATACAGATAAATGCAATAATAAACCATTAACTATTAATTATACTTTTGATAGTTGAAGATATCCATTATCAGTCAGCCTGATCTTCTTTGACTCAACTTTCTGCCTCGACCCAAATGCATAATTATATTCCACCTGCCACCAGGAACACCTAAATACCACAAGACTCTATCAGTAACCAAGCATACTAATTTATGAACTGTAAATCTCAAGTAACACTGGTAAAACACAAATGCTACTCACATCTTTCACCCCGTTGCTGCCTCTGTGTCATGTGAAGTCACACTGGTAATTGCAGATGCTCTTCCATGGTGCTGGCCTACCACTCTTCTTGGTCTCTTCTGTTCCATTTCATCACAGTCTCTCTCAATGTCCTCCTCCTCTCCTCTGTCCTTCCGGCTTGGCAGCACAGGAAAACAAATGCATAGGGCACAAAACCTGAGAAGCCATGCACTAAAAAGCCCACAGCTAAAAACATTAATGCAATCTTGTGCAAACAGCATTTCAGCCCATGACAAATTCAACAAATACAAAAATATAACCTCATTAATATACCAGACACTAAAACTAATTTTGCTGCTCATTTCATTTTTAACATTAAATTAGCAGCAGGATCAAATAACTAATTAATATAACAAGATGTCATTAATTACATAGATGATTAAATCATAAATCGGTTTTTAATGATTTCAATAAATACTTTAAATAGGCAGTGGGATGAACTGATGGAACAAACATACTTTTATAAATACCTTTTAAATAAATACCTTTTAAAACTAATTTAAACATTAAATTAGCAGCGGGATCAAATGGCACATTAAATATAAAGACATAATTTCATAGCTGATCAATAATTTTTTAATGATTTCAATAAATACTTTAAATAGGCAGTGGGATGAACTCATGCAACTGATGGAACACAAATAAATAAATAAATAAATACCTTTTAAATAAAAAAAACATTTTAAAAGTAATTTAAACATTAAATGAGCAGCGGGATCAAATGACTAATTAATTTAACAAGACATAAATAATTTAATAAGTGATTAAAAAATAAATACTTGTTTTAATAATTTCAATAAATACTTTAAATAGGCAATAGGATGAACTGATGCAACACACAATTTAATACATAATTGCTTTTAAATATTTAAATAAATACTTTTTAAAATGATTGATGTAATGCATGATTACACAGCTGGATCAACTGATTATTTCATGGAATCATTATAATTACATAAATACATTAAATAAATAAATACATTTTAAAATCCCCACACAGGCACAAGTGTGGCAGACCTTTAACAGCAGGATAAACTTTTACAGGCATATTTGATCAGATCAGCTACATTTCTAAAACTAAAGGCTTCTCTCTCCCAGTGCTGAACCCTACATGACGAAAATGGGCTCCTCAACTGCATAACTAGGCTAGCCATACAACTGAAAAAGCTCATGTGTACACTACAAGTACACCCCCCACCAGTGATCCAGACTTTCCACCCTCAGCGGTGAAAGTAGCTGACCCTACGGAGAATATATGAAGTCTATGGAAATACATTCATGATAGCTGTAGTATGTGGGCAGTACTTCCACATTAACAATGTTAGGATTAATGTCCTTAAATTGTAACCCAACCAACAACAGAGAATGGGACTTTAATTGATCACATTTACATTGAGTATAATCTTGCTGTTCCATGAAGGTTTCTATGGATTTTGAAACAAGTGCATTATGATTAATAATAATAATCTTTATTTGTAGAGCACTTTTCAAAAACAAGTTACAAAGTGCTTTAACAAGTGTAAAGACAATAATACCCAAAAAACAATAATACAGAAATAATACAAGATAAAAGCAAGAAAACATTGAGAAGACTAAAATACGTTTAAGATAAATATAAAATAAGTAAAATAGAATAAAATAAAGTAAATTCTAAAACATACTGGCAGCCAGTGTCCATCCATCCATTGTCAACCGCTTATCCTGCATACAGGGTCGCGGGGGGCTGGAGCCAATCCCAGCTGACATCGGGCGCAAGGCGGGGTACACCCTGGACAGGTCGCCAGTCCATCGCAGGGCCACACATAGACGAACAACCACTCACGCTCACACTCACACCTAAGGACAATTTAGGGTCACCAATTAACCTACACTGCATGTCTTTGGATGGTGGGAGGAAGCCGGAGTACCCGGAGAGAACCCACGCAGACACGGGGAGAACATGCAAACTCCACACAGAAAGGCCAGGGCAACCGGGGTTTGAACCACAACCTTCTTGCTGTGAGGCGACAGTGCTAACCACCGCACCACCGTGCCGCCAGGGGAGCCAGTGTACTGAAGCTAAAATAGGGGTAATGCCTGGCCCATATTTCTTTGTTCTGGTTAAAAGCCTGGCAGCTGAGTTCTGGACAGTCTGGAGTCGATCAGTAGATTTTTGGGTTAAACAAGTAAAAGGCTGTTGCAATAATCCAGGCGTGATGAGATGAAGGCGTGTAAAATGGTCTTGGTGTCCTTAAAAGTTAACATAGATCGAATTTTTGCTATATTTCTAAGTTGATAAAAACATGATTGAACAAGCTTTGTGGTGTGTTGCTCGAAATTTAAATTACTATCAAACCAGACACAAAGGTTCTTTGCAACAGGCTTAATGTGATTTACTAGGGAACCAGCAGATGGCAGTATTTGTTTTGCCATCTGATTAAAGTCACCCATTATTATTTTACCTCCTGAAAGCTGATTAAAATGGCTAACTACCAGACTCAGATTACTTTTGAAAAGGCCAGTTTTATATAATGGCGGTCTATACAGTAACATGTAATTGTGGTTTGCAGGCTGAACATTAAACATTATGTCTTCCAAATTCTTACATGGCACATCAAGGATGTTACACGTGATGTTATTTTTGTGGTAAAAACCAACACCGCCATGTTGTTTTTTCTGCAAACCAGACAGAATTCCTGTGCTGCTGTACGAGTCTGACCTTACTTTATGGTGAAAGGTCCAGCCTTCCATGTCAGTCTCATTGTGTGCTGCATTGTGTTGCAGCCATGTTTCTGTTAGGCAAATTATATCAGCATTCAGAATCCTACTTTCGTATTTGAGCTCAGTTATGTGAGCATTTAGATCTTGAATGTTGTGTAAACAGATATTCAGAAATGACGCTGGTCTTGTTAAGGGAGCCTCAATAAATTGTGCCATATTTTGTAGAGAAGTATCAATGCCACTTTTTGAATATATTGCAGTGGGTTTAAAATCTTCAATAATAAGGTTTTCTAAAATGTAACTCGGCTCAGAGCTACATATGCTTGACCGGCAGCAAATATCTTTTTCAAAGACACCACTGCTTTGTCCAGAGCCAAGCCTTGCACTGAATTGTGCAAGCCCAGGCCAGACGTAATGGAAACTGACGTCTAACTCCATCACCTTTTTTAACTATGTCTTCATCAGCACCAATTGGGGTTGCATTTTCAAGTCCTGGTTCACAACATGGCAATTTAAGCCTCAGTTTTTTTGCCAATCTTTGGATCATCAAAATGTACATATATTGTTTTTGGGAATTTCTTGTTTCCATCAAATTTAACTTTGCACACAGTGCCAAACACTCCATTAACAAGACCATCTGAAACATCTATATTTTTGATCAACATAACACGAGCATTTGGACCGCATGATTTCGGTCAACTCCACATGGCTGAAAGTATTATCCCATAAGTTGTTCCCAACATTTTCTGTGTACAGAGACTTTCCTTTAACCGGTGGCAGCTGGTAGAAATCACCAACAGCCATGATAGATACATTGCCAAATGGAGAAAAGTCCGCACATTGTTTAATTTGCCGCAGTCTGCCATGAATGTACGCCAGAAGTTTATGATCTACCATAGAAATTTCATCTATTAATAATATTTGGAGATCTTTCAGACTGGCTCTCAAGGTGTTTAGTTTTTCCTCTTTTAAAGATTGATATGGCAATTACATATTGTTACCAATTGAAAAGCTGCTGTTGATTGTTGTTGCATTGATGTTAAATGCTGCCACACCAGTAGGAGCAGTTAATAAAACATGCACCTCATCTGGATTAGTGGACATTCTAGCCAACAATCTGCTTGCTTGCATAATACACAGCTTTAATTAAATGAGATTTTCCTGTACCGGCGCCCCCACAGACGAAAACATGGAAAGGCTCAGGGTTTTTTCCATTCACTTTATCTAAGCACCACTGACGTATCTTGTAAAACACTTGTGCCTGTAGTTTGTTTAATGAACGCATAATTGAAAGAGCTTCAGGGCGAGAGATGTTTTGGACTTGAAATTCCACAGATACTGCCTTCTGTTCTGTTGGATGTAAATCTGGAATTTCTTCTCTTTCATTAGGAAAGTCATCCTTGTTTTTGCTCTTTTCGTCCAAACATTCCAGTCGCTCCAATTCTGCTTCAGGACACAGAGCTGCCCATGCACCTTCCTCAAATCCATTTTGCTCAACAGATTCTCGAATCTCATCCAGTTTGTCAGCGTCTATTTAAAATTTTGACCTGTTGAAGTCAACAACATCTTTCACTGATTGAAGCTCATTAGAGCTGTTCTTGATGTAGCCAGACTAATAAAACTCCTCAAAGCTACTGAATTTGGAGGGTTTCAGCTGATCATCTGAATAATAAGGCAAGAAAAGCTGCAGCAAGCTTTGGTAGTGCTTTTCAGGATATTGTGTTGGTGAAAAGTGAGCGTACCGTATAACAGCAGCATTTGTCCATGTTCTCTTTTTAACATAGCCACAGTTATTGCCCAGTTTAACCATGTTACTTTTGTTCTCTGTATTCTGAAGCAAAGGATGCAAGACACATGTCTTTGAATTCACTGCTTTGTGGTCTATTTTTGTAGCGATCTGTAATGTTTCTCATCCGAAGTTGGTCTGGGTCAGTTTCTTCATTTTCTGCTCTCTTTTGCATGAGAGTGAGAGGAAGATTCATTCTCACAACATTGTCCCCAGTAGGAACAAAGGTGACTTTTCTGGAACATTCCTTCAGTCTCATATTTGTGACACGGTACACACTCTCTTGAGCAGAGACTTCTCTGTTATGAAGAAAGACACTTCCTAACTTGTTAAATGCCTGTTTTGCATCTACATTACCATCATTCTTAATCTCATTTTCTGCATGTTTTAGCATCAGTCCCATCTCTCTTTCATCTTTTGAGATGTAAGAGATGATGTATTTAACACATGCCCGTGGATCACAGACAAACTGAATGTCCATATTGGCATTCCAGGCACGCAAAAGGTCTTCGTTGTACAGATTTATCCACACATCAGATGTGTTTCGTTTTACAACTACTGTGTTTTTTTTTACAGCTTACTGGTAAGCCTTTTAAAAGATTTCCTGATTAACGCCGAGGGAACTGTAAAGGTCATCTATGCTGTCAAATGCTGAGTCTGTTTGGGAACTACATTCTTTTACTTTTGTCAGAATTTGTTTTGCTAGAGCGTTTCTATTTTCGTCAGTTTCATTCTGCTCCTGCTCTGTTTTGGTGTGAGTAAGAAAACTTTCGTTAGTTGGTGGCCGTGGGAAATTAAACCTGCATGTAGTTCCTTTCTTTTTACAAGATATAGAAAGTTTTTTGCTGTGCTGCTGCACACTGAAAACAACCTCATACATGTCATCAGTTTCTGGAGGAAGGCTGCAGGTAACGTAGTTGTCAATAAAACCAATGATTTCATCATCTGTATTTCAGCCAAATTTTGCTGGGTTCTCCACCCAGAATAGACAATGTGTGTGAGGTGATCCACGCTGCTGGAACTCTACTCTGTAAAAGTAGTCGACTACCTTTCCTATTGGGTGAGCAGGAGGCAAAATTACAACTTTTAACAAACAATGAAACCTGTTATCAAACATCTTAGCTGCTGTCACAGGATTATTTTTTAACAAACTGCATTTTTGTGCCCAGTCCAGATCTTTTACATTGGCTGTAATATTTTCAGCTTTTAGAAAGATGCCATGAGTTCTGTCCAGCGTAAATCGGCTGAGGAAAAGGAACCGAACCATGTGGGAATTCCCAGCTGCCGTAACATCGCGAACAAATCTTTCTGTACTACCTACCGGAACGCAGGTGTACCTCTAATAGGTTTAAGGAATTTATAGCCTATATTGTTATTAAAAAGTTTCTTAACAAACTCAGAGTCTGACAGCATGGATGAAGTAATTTGGGTGTTTTCCCCTCCATGATGGCCTTTTCTCAAAGCAATTGATGCATTGGACATCACTTGCTCCACCTCAGATGCATACGGTCCATAAAATATGTACTCCAGGTTGCAGGCAAACCTAGTATCTGCATTGAGGATTCTTTGATTCAAATATTTACTCATTGTCAACTTTATATCTCTGGCATCATGGAACGTTCCAGTACCTCTTGGAAAAAGAACGGGGAAACATTTAGCCTCATTGCCAGCGTCTGTCAGTAGTCGCACAGGACTGTTTCCTTCTGCTGGAGCTACTGAGAAAACGTGCCGTCAAAGTGCTGATCGATTTCTTGTCCAATATCAACGGGTTGCATACATGTATCTAAATACATCCCATGCTGCTGCGCATCATTGATGTGTTCATCCATGTTTTCATCTGACTCTTCTGGTTTATCTTTGTGTGCAGGTACATCACTGACACATGTTTCTTTTTGGGATTTGCTCTCACTTTGATCATCTCTTATCATAGGGATTTGCCCATTCAAAATCTACATCTTTATACCATTTATTGATACGTTTTAACAATGTAAGTGCATTCAGAAGTTTTTGTGTATCAACAAACTGAAATTTATAATGTCCTTTGTAGGTCAGTTTTCGCTTTAACTTAACACAGAGGATGAGAGATTGATTTTCTAACCAAGGTAGAATTTTAGTAACTGCATTACAGTTAGATGGGACGCAAGTGACTGGTCCATAGACACCATTTTGTCCTCCCTTAGGTAAAGCCAATAACTTCATAAAAGGACTATTAAGGGCAACCAAATGTTGTTCCAAAGACTCCAAATGGAGGGTCTTTGGAATTGGATCTAGATGTAAGTTATTTGCTACACTGATCGCAGGTACTTTGCCTTTAAGGATTTTACTATTACACAAATGACAAATCCATGATTTAGCAGCAGGTGTCTGTTTTAAGATGCAATTTTTATCACATGTATTTCCACATTTATGAAGATAAGTTGTAGTGATTCATTTATTTGCTACTGCAGCAACAACTGAATCTTTCTTTTCATATTGCTCTGTTTTACATAGAAGTACTTGTTTCTGAAATAGTAATCTATGACATACACATCAAACATATTCTGGACCCTGTTTCACGTTTTCTTGGAACTGCTTAATTATCACAAATATGTTCTGCCTTTCCAGTGTGGCATTCATCTTTTTTTGCTGATTTCGCTCCTTCATTGATAATGCATAAACTGGGTCAGTTTGATACTTTTTCACATTATAATCTATTACATGATCACGATGATCAGCGTCTCTGGCATACCTCTCCACACTCATCTTCTTAACATTTTCTCTGAATTGAGAATCTTTGGCATATTTTGTACACTGCTTTCTTGAACTTTTTCTCTGAATTCAGAATCTTTAGCTTATTTTTGTACACTGCTTTCTTTTTTGTTGGCTCTGTATTGATCATCAGTAGCATATTTATATTTACCACTCTCTATCAGCGTGACTCTATATGAAGCATCAGTTTTATATTTATTAACACCTTGCTGTTAATCTGCATTCTTCATCTTTAACATATTTCCCCTGTTTTTTCATCTTCTTCGTTTGTCTGAATTCAGGGTCATCACTGTATTGGTCTTTCTTTTCTCTTCTGCCTATCCTTACGGCTTGTATGCGATAGAACACTTCTCAGCTTCTGGTTTTATGTGATTTATTTCACTAAAGGTAATTAAACTAACACATGTCTGAGAAGCTGAATCTTTTACACACTCAATGGGTTCATAATGACACTGATTACAGTGTTGTAGATAAACCCCTTTGTCCAGTCTTTGCTGACTGTTTGCTGCAAACTTTGGCCACTTTTCTTGACTATATGTGTAAATATCAACACCAAACAAATCAGCAGCGGCATGAATTTCTACCTCAGTAGCCCAAGTGTTAACATACTTCATTTTTGATTCTCTGACATACTGAGGAACGGATGAAAAATCATTTCTAATAATATTTTTGTATATAATAGGGTTTTCTTCAATTTGTTTAACCACAGCTCTTCGAATGGCTTTGTGATATTCCTGTGTCCCGCTGAATACGTGTAAAAGAGCACGAAAGAACAAATTACCATCTGACGCAATATTAGTGGTTTTACAGGGTTTGGGCTGTTCTAGGTCGATGTTTGGGACAACAACATCCTTATTACCTAAACTGGGCACGTTATTAAGTTTCATACAGATAGCCCACTTGTCTGAGTTAGACCTCTAAATGAAATACTGATTGTATTCTCTTCTGAGACTATACTAATTTCTGCTGTAGTGGCAGTATCACCATCACAGACTGCTGTATTATCAGTATCTACAACTACCTGTGCAGTTAAATCAACGCAGTCTCCATCCACTGGCATCTGATTCACATTAACTGATACAGTGGCAGTGTTAACCTCATAGACTGTGTCTGCACATGCATTAATAATACTGTTTTGGCAGTTCTGTAACAAAAATGTAACCACTGCCCTCAGAATCACTGATCATATTGTGCTGCAACATGTAACTGTACATGTCATTACCCTCTAACAAAATGTTATTTACATCATCTTCATCCCAGGTGAGCAAGCTCTTTTTAATGCATGTCATCATGGCTGAAATACTGTTTGTAGCACACTGTTTGCTTCTGTTGCTGCCAAACAATTCAGCACCCTGATGAAATGACCCTCTAACAAAAGATAGGACACTGGTATTGCTCACGTGACCTGTAAAGGGCTCAGCAGCAGCAGCAGCAGGAGGAGGAGCACGGATCAGAGGAGCAGAAGCGTCTCCCTTGCAGGGGTGCTGAAAACAAATTAAACATACTTTTTTTTTGTATTTAGACACTATCCAATAAAATGTGCTATGCAACATTTCAATGCGCACACTTTCAAATAAGTGAAAATAACTTTTTTCATTATAGGTCTGCAAAACTATAGTTAGTGACTTCACACTGCAGCAAAAAGGGCAGGTTTCCTCAAATCACAGTCAACACTGGTCACATTTGCCAGAAATATAAAACTCTGTACGGGCATTTGTCTGTATCAAACATTTGTGAAACATTATTAAAATGTGTGCAGCATTTCTTAGAAAGTGCACTAACCTTGTCAGTCGCAACTTCCACAGCCGTGGCAGGTGATGTCCTGGGCAATGCGTACACCAAGGCAGGTGCGGCCTGGTCCTAAAAAATGATATTAAAACATTAGTGAGCTGTATATAAACATCAACCCTTACAACACAGGAAAAAAAAATTCAGAGCTCCTGCAGTTTCAAGCAATTACAGTAGACCTGTGACATAAAAACACACTGACCTGGTCCTCATACGCATCAGCAGCTCGGGCAGCGGACATCTCTGGCAACTTGGTCACCGGGGGGGGGGTGCCGGCTCCTGAACCTAGGAGGGGAAAACCACAACACTTTGCACCTGGAGCAGGGGACATCTCCGGCAACTCGTACACCGACTGGGTGGGTGCCGACTCCTGAACACAAGAAAAAGAAAAAAGTGAGCTATTTAGGCACATTGGAAACAACTGTGTTTACATTTACCTTAAACCATTTAATATAATTGGGCACATAATATTTACTAACCTCCTCCTCTGCAGCCACATTGGAGGGTCTGGCAGGTGTGGGCCCAGGACACACCTCCACAACACTGGCAGTTGCCTGGACCTTCAAAAATAAAAGAACAATGAGCTGCATAAACAAACGAGTACCTTGTTTTACTTTATAATGACAGCATTATTATATCATACATTAATTATTGCCACACGTCTCTCACACTGGACAACATGTTGACATTAAATATTGAAGAAAATGAATACAAACCTGGCGCTTTGCAGGTCTCCCCTGTGAGGCAACTCGCTGTGCCCGAGGTCCCGCAGGGGGCCTCTAAAGTAAAGAGAGAAAACATACATAAATAAAATAATTGAGCAATTATATTTGTTACATACCTCTACATTAGAACCACTCAGTTATGTTAATGTTTCAGGAAGCAGGAACTCAAACATTGAATCTGCATGTAAATTACCTTGGCTGGTGGAACTGGAGGACACTCAGGAGCAGGAAGATGGGACGGCACAAAAGTGTCCATGCTGGCCAGCACTGAAATGTAACGGGTTCATTGGGATAAAGCAGGGCCTAAGTTTTATCGGAGCCTGTGAAATAAACACAAACACTACTAATTAAAATATTCATTGTCTAAATGCATATCTCAAAATAAAATGACAAGACAAAAATAAACCTGATCTTGTGCCGTCCTCTTGGAAACAATACAGGAAGCTTCCCCTGATGACTTCCTCTGCATATGAAAAAAGACAAACAGTTTGTATTAGAAAATATTACTTAATGACCACGACAGAAAGAGTCAGTGGAATTTCAGTGGGCAAATCTTACCTTCCTGCCCTCCACTGGCAGAAAGCCATCAGCATCAGGTTTAGGTTTGGCGTGGCGAGGGACACGGTCCTCTTCACACACAACCACACGCGACCGGACCCGAGAAAGAGCTGGGACCGCACGACGAGCAGGCAGAGCAGCCGGCTCAGGCTCAGTAGCCGCTGACATCTGCACATGCTCGAAAAAGACAGTCCACAGCAAGTCAGCGAGGACAAGCATGCCCTTGTCGTTGCTCAAGTGGATCTGCAACAAAAAAAATTTGTCATTGTCAACATGTATCTATGAATTGAACCACACAGAATTTTACTTCACACTTTTCCCCTTTTTACTGCTTCTACTTACCCCATCTTTGCTCCACAGAGACAAATCGTGCAGGGGGAACTGGTCAGCAGTAGAGTAGTACTTGACACCTTAAAACAAAGAAAATCCCAGATGAATAATATCAAGACATGGCTGTATTTCCTAAAAGCACAATCCTTATTTGCCTTACTAAAATCTATTTTCAAACTTACACAGAAATTACACATCGTTTCAAACATTAAGACTGAAATATGCTTAGTTTAACACTAATAAATATCTGTCCACAACAACTAGTATTCAGTGCTCTGCCTCCCTAAACTTAACAAGATTAGCACTCAGGAAGCAATGGTAACATAAGACAAGTAAAACTGACACCAAACACATAGCTACAGTACTATTAGCCAGGTGACATTACAGTGTTCTTGTGCTACAAGCCAGACAGACAGTAGTCAGAAAGCCAACACTGTATTAAGAGCCATAAACCTCAGGTCACAACAAGCCAGGGATTTAGCAATACACCACAAAACAAAGACCTAACATTGTGGTAGAGGGATAACTTAATGCTACAAGCTGCAACAGTAACATTTTGCCAAGACCTGTGAACCACTACAAATCCAACAATTCCCACCAAGAGCAAGCACTAGGCAACAGAGGCAAGGAAAAACTTCCTTTAAGAAGCAGAACCTCAAGCAGGTAAGGAGAGAGAGTGGAAAGAGAGAGACAGAGGTTGAGGAGGGGGAGTGGGAGAGAGAAACAAACAGAGATGGGGGGCAGGAGGGAGCAGCCTACACAATCTACACACACACACACACACACACACACACACAGGTATAGACAGTAAAGGTAATGTTGGTACAGACTGAATGAACATGGTATGGATATTTATAGTAATGTTTATGATTATCATAAATATCACAGAGTACAGTCTACACCTGCTCTTTTATGAAAAGCACTATCAGATAACTATTGTTGTGATTTGGCACTATATACATAAAACTGAATAGAATAATCGTTCACAGCCAACACTCAGACACCAAGACATGTTTAAGCTACAGTACTTGGGCAATTACATATTTATTACTTATTTAAAAAACAAATCATCTAAAGTTAAGGTAGGAACAATTCCATGAAATATTCAGTGTTTTAACACATATACTGGTTTACATTAATATTTAGAAACTACCATTACTTGCACAGAGGTAACGTTACACTAGACCTGTAATGGATAGTTACCTTTTCTTATTCTCATTACATAACTACACTGCTCAAAACAATAAAGGGAACACTAAAATAACACATCCTAGATCTGAATGAATGAAATAATCTCATGAAATATTCCTTTCTTTACATAGTTGAATGTGCTGACAACAAAATCACACAAAAATTATTAATGGAAATCAAATATATCAACCCATGGAGGTCTGGATTTGGAGTCACACTCAAAATCAAAGTGGATAACCACACTACAGGTCGATCCAACTTTGATGTAATGTCCTTAAAACAAGTCAAAATGAGGTTCAGTAGTGTGTGTGGCCTCCACGTGCCTGTATGACCTCCCTACAACGCCTGGGCATGCTCCTGATGAGGTGGCAGATGGTCTCCTGAGGGATCTCCTCCCTGACCTGGACTAAAGCATCCGGCAACTCCTGGACAGTCTGTGGTGCAACGTGGCGTTGGTGGATGGAGCGAGACATGATGTCCCAGATGTGCTCAATTGGATTCAAGTCTGGGGAACGGGCGGGCCAGTCCATAGCATCAATGCCTTCCTCTTGCAGGAACTGCTGACACACGCCAGCCACATGAGGTCTAGCATTGTCTTGCATTAGGAGGAACCCAGGGCCAACCGCACCAGCATATGGTCTCACAAGGGGTCTGAGGATCTCATCTCTCAGGCTACCTCTGGCGAGCGCATGGAGGGCCCCCCAAAGAAATGGCACCCCACACCATTACTGACCCACCGCCAAACCGGTCATGCTGGAGGATGTTGCAGGCAGCAGAACGTTCTCCACGGCGTCTCCAGACTCTGTCACGTCTGTCACATGTGCTCAGTGTGAACCTGGTTTCATTTGTGAAGAGCACAGGGCGCCAGTGGCGAATTTGCCAATCTTGGTGTTCTCTGGCAAATGCCAAACGTCCTGCACGGTGTTGGGCTGTAAGCACAACCCCCACCTGTGGACGTCGGGCCATCATACCACCCTCATGGAGTCTGTTTCTGGCCGTTTGAGCAGACACATGCACATTTGTGGCCTGCTGGAGATCATTTTGCAGGGCTCTGGCAGTGCTCCTCCTGCTCCTCCTTGCACAAAGGCGGAGGTAGCGGTCCCGCTGCTGGGTTGTTTCCCTCCTACGGCCTCCTCCACGTCTCCTGACGTACTGGCCTGTCTCCTGGTAGCGCCTCCATGCTCTGGACACTACGCTGACAGACACAGCAAACCTTCTTGCCACAGCTCGCATTGATGTGCCATTCTGGATGAGCTGCACTACCTGAGCCACTTGTGTGGGTTGTAGACTCCGTCTCATGCTACCACTAGAGTGAAAGCACCGCCAGCATTCAAAAGTGACCAAAACATCAGCCAGGAAGCATAGGAACTGAGAAGTGGTCTGTGGTCACCACCTGCAGAACCACTCCTTTTTTGGGGGTGTCTTGCTAATTGCCTATAATTTCCACCTGTTGTCTATTCCATTTGCACAACAGCATGTGAAATTGATTGTCAATCAGTTTTGCTTCCTAAGTGGACAGTTTGATTTCACAGGAGTGTGATCGACTTGGAGTTGCATTGTGTTGTTTAAGTGTTCCCTTTATTTTTTTGAGCAGTGTATATTAATGTGATCAGCTGGTTCAGTAAGGTAAATACTATTTATACTGTGACTTGACTAAATATGTGATGCTTATTATTTACTAAGAAGCGTGCATGCATGTTGCTCTGTCTGCCCCAGTAATTAACATTTTAATAGTCAATAAATGTCACTGCTTTCCATGATTTTGCATTAGTCCAGATTTGTGACTACACATTAAGAGCAAGACGTTCTCACTCCCAAATTGTCACGTATTGGGTAGCCCTTTTGCGTCATTCATTGATGTTTAGGTCTTCGCGGTCAAATTATCAACGCTTAGCAATAACAAAGATACAACTTCCGGTAAAGTTAACAACAATAAGTATGCAATGTCCGGTTACACTTGGAAAATAAAAGGCGTGTTATTAAAGTCATGAAATGTTTTGCAGTGGTTTAGGCACAAGAAATACTTGGTTGGGTTTAGGCAAGAAAACTATTTGGTTAAGGTTAGGAAAACATCATGGTTTGGGTTAAAATAGCATGTCGCAACATAACATGGTTAAATACGTATGTCACTTAACACGTCAGTTAAGTGACGTCACTTACCTCATTTGCCTAATTAAAAATATTTAATGTTGATTTTGTTTCACACTGTACACGAACCCAGGTCTCCTGCTTCAAAGTCCGGGTTCTGGTCCTCCATGCATCACTCATCCATCCACCAACCTCCATACTCCGTGTTTTCTTTTAAATATCATATACCTGCCTATACAGTCAAAACCTGACGGTACAGGGCTTGACCCACTGTGTTGAACTGACGGTAAAGGGATCCCTAGTGCGTCACAAACTGACGACTATGGCTCTTGACCATGCGTCCATAGGTGACGACTTGGAGTGAGAACGGGTTGGTAAGAGACAGATGGCTTACCTTCTTGTTTAAAAATGTGCGCCTAGAAGGACTGCTATCACATCTGTGTATTGTCTGGACAGGTTGGCACTATAGACTTTGTAGGTCGGCACAGATGTTGCTGCTATAATGGCAGTTCAATTTAATTTTGTTGCACTCATATGTTGTCCAGCTTTACATTGTATGGCTACAGTAGCACTCACATTTTATTTGCATTTACTGTAATCTTTGTTTAATTTACTCACACATCCAGTAACGACCACAGATTATGCAGCCTATCGTTAACAGCGTTCTCCACTTTACAGCTGAGCGTCAAACACCTCAGGCCGTTTCCGTTATGTACAAACACATTATAACCGATCGTGTCACAAATCAGAGATAGCATGAATATTATTGCGGTTTACTGACTTTTCGCAGTGTTTTCAACTGACATCGACACACTCGCCTTAATGATCACGCCTAAAGTGCTCACTTTGAACTAATTTGCAGGTTGGAGAGGTCCCTGTGAATCAATGTGCAGGATAACGATGTAGGCTATAAATTACATCCAGAGCATATAACCCCACTTTGCAGTGTCAAAATTCTTCAGTAATACAATACAGGTATCTCCAGTGCAAAATAAATGTTGTCACGTCTGAAAGATAACACATAATCATGATATTTGATAATGCCTTGAATTGTTATTGACTGACTGTATTTCAAATTAATTAAATACAGTACCTTCAAATACCTTTTCTACTATCCTTCTCTCACACATGCAAAGGCACAAAGATACACACAGCAGGCCCCACAAATCTGAGATTTTGCAACAAAGTTTAATTTTCTATAGCCTGAAAAATGCCAGCACAGACTTTTGCACTGCAATTTTACCTTTTATGGTAGATCTAATATTAAAGTGTTATTATTTTACGCACTGGCACACAGTAGCAAGCATTTTATCATATGTAGCGTTGCACTAATTGCAGGATGCATTAAAAAGCCAATAATAGCTTACTAAACAAATAAGCAGCAGGCAATACAGAGTCTAATATACTACAGTAAACAACAACTGAGTTGAACATGTTCATGGGTCGTGGTCTCAACCTGTTAGTTCAAAATTGTGCGCACGATAGTGGCTGATGGTAGAGAAGTGCAGCCATCCTGTGAGTGATGCGGAGTGCAGCCTAGTTTATTTGGAAAGTATGTTAATTTAAGTCTGTTTATCTTTTTAATGTAAATAATAGTACTAATTACAATGAAAACTACTTTATTTGTGATAAAAAAATATTGGTTGTTGATAAATGAATTAGAGACCCCCACATATGCATGATTTTATTGCTTCCATGGGAGGCTCAGACCCTCCTTTTGGGAGCTGAGCGCCATAATTTGGGTCCCGGTAACATTTTTTACGCTGAAGTAACATATCACATAACAAGGCTGAGTTACATTTACAGTATCCAAAACATTGAATACTGCTCAAACTAATTAATGGTGTAAGTTCATCATTCATCACTCACTTTAAATACATGGAAACTGCAATTAAACACAAACACTTACCATCCTTAGCAAAGCAGGACTTTGAACTTGAAGTTCTTTGAATTGTTTTTCTAGTGCTTCATAATCATTTTTGAGTTTATCAAAGTTTTTTAGTGAGCTGTCCCTGCTGTTCCGCAGCCCACCTCAGGCGCACTTGACGGCCCATTTCTTCCAACCCGTTCCCAAGTGTGACGACGCTCTCTTCATAACATTCGTGTTTGGGAACACTTGGATCTTGCAACCCATACTGCAATTACAAGACAATTAATGTTACCATATGAAATTTATAAATACTACTTATAATTCAAAAAGGAAAAATCTGTTATTTGTTTAAAAACAAAAATATAAATAACTGTTGGATAATGTCACAATAGAAAAACAGGCTGTTTTTGATTGGAGTTGGTGATTCATTTTATTGTTATTCCTTCTGAATAAAGAATGAGGATAATCTTCGAACTTTAGTCAATTTTTTTTTGTTATAAACCAATATTGGAAGTCATGTAGTCTATTCTTTTTTTTGGAAGCAAAAGTAAGTGGTAAAACATTCAAAATAAAAGTGGACCAAGGATGGTGTAGTTAGCAAGGTGATTATAGATTAAAACTAAACTAAAATATGATATTGTTTTAGTAGGCTAAAGTTGTATGTGAAAAAACATTTCAGTTAACTGAAATAAAAATAACAATTAAAGAAAAATACAAAAATAGCACTACCTGTTATCGAGAAGTAAACATTTGTAAGGTTTGATCTGTAACTTCAGATTATTATAGGTGAACTGGTCTGAAAGGAAGCTTAGGATGGCAATAATATATTTTAGATATTATTATTTGATTTATACACTGCTCAAAAAAATAAAGGGAACACTTAAACAACACAATATAACTCCAAGTCAATCACACTCCTGTGAAATCAAACTGTCCACTTAGGAAGCAACACATGCAATTTCACATGCTGTTGTGCAAATGGTGGAAATTATAGGCAATTAGCAAGACACCCCCAAAAAAGGAGTGGTTCTGCAGGTGGTGACCACAGACCACTTCTCAGTTCCTATGCTTCCTGGCTGATGTTTTGGTCACTTTTGAATGCTGCCAGTGCTTTCACTCTAGTGGTAGAATGAGACGGAGTCTACAACCCACACAAGTGGCTCAGGTAGTGCAGCTCATCCAGGATGGCACATCAATGCGAGCTGTGGCAAGAAGGTTTGCTGTGTCTGTCAGCGTAGTGTCCAGAGCATGGAGGCGCTACCAGGAGACAGGCCAGTACATCAGGAGACGTGGAGGGGGCCGTAGGAGGGAAACAACCCAGCAGCAGGACCGCTACCTCCGCCTTTGTGCAAGGAGGAGCAGGAGGAGCACTGCCAGAGCCCTGCAAAATGATCTCCAGCAGGCCACAAATGTGCATGTGTCTGCTCAAACGGTCAGAAACAGACTCCATGAGGGTGGTATGATGGCCCGACGTCCACAGGTGGGGGTTGTGCTTACAGCCCAACACCGTGCAGGACGTTTGGCATTTGCCAGAGAACACCAAGATTGGCAAATTCGCCACTGGCGCCCTGTGCTCTTCACAGATGAAAGCAGGTTCACACTGAGCACATTTCTTTGGGGGGCCCTCCATGCGCTCGCCAGAGGTAGCCTGAGAGACCGAGATCCTCAGACCCCTTGTGAGACCATATGCTGGTGCGGTTGGCCCTGGGTTCCTCCTAATGCACGACAATGCTAGACCTCATGTGGCTGGCGTGTGTCAGCAGTTCCTGCAAGAGGAAGGCATTGATGCTATGGACTGGCCCGCCCTGTTCCCCAGACCTGAATCCAATTGAGCACATCTGGGACATCATGTCTCGCTCCATCAACCAACGCCACGTTGCACCACAGACTGTCCAGGAGTTGCCGGATGCTTTAGTCCAGGTCTGGGAGGAGATCCCTCAGGAGACCATCCGCCACCTCATCAGGAGCATGCCCAGGCGTTGTAGGGAGGTCATACAGGCACGTGGAGGCCACACACACTACTGAGCCTCATTTTGACTTGTTTTAAGGACATTACATCAAATTTGGATCGACCTGTAGTGTGGTTATCCACTTTGATTTTGAGTGTGACTCCAAATCCAGACCTCCATGGGTTGATATATTTGATTTCCATTAATAATTTTTGTGTGATTTTGTTGTCAGCACATTCAACTATGTAAAGAAAGGAGTATTTAATGAGATTATTTCATTCATTCAGATCTAGGATGTGTTATTTTAGTGTTCCCTTTATTTTTTTGAGCAGTGTAATAATCATATCGAGTATTGTTATTTATAGTTTACAGGGGAAATGCTGAATTTTGCAGTAAATGCTGGATCATCATCCAATTCAAGCACAGTTAATCCAAATCCATCCCCAGCCAGTAAAACCACAGAACCACTCCAGATGTCTTAAGCAGGTCCCATAAACCCAAGTGAAATACAGGCAGCCTCAGCCATTATAAACACAGCTACAGATGTACAGTCAGCATCAGATACAAGCAGCTCAGACCCTAATGAAACGCACCACCTTATGACCCAGCATATTGGCGCACACTATTAACAGACTTCATGAGGACTGAGTTAGCTATGCATGTGCATTGATCCACATTATTAAAACTGGGCTTCACCTAACTGGATCTTCTCAGCCAACCATTTGTGCAACCATTTAAGCAGGGCTACTCTGAGTAAGATAGCTAGCCTTTTTACGGATTTTTTAAAATATGGTTTTGTTAAATACCTCTCAGAGCAAAGGTAAAGAACACTCATTAGCAATAAATTATCCAAACATTGCTTTAAGTATACTTACTGCCAGTAATACGTTTATTTACTCAGAAGATTGAGAACTCCTCCTAATACAACACACATCCACAAAAAATACAAAGACTTGGAAGGTGAAGATCCAAAAGAGGACAACGAAAGGCCAGGCCCCTCTCAGGACAAACCAGATCTCTGAGTAATCAGGTAATGCTATCATGAATATACATTATAAACAAATGCTGCCTTATATGTTAATCAGTGGTGTTAGTAGTAAGTAACACATTATACAGTCTTTGTTCAAGCACTGTACATATTTGTACTCATCTTGAGTATTTCCACTTTTTGGTGACAACTTTCATTATTACTTAAAATAGCACTTAAAAACAAATTATAAAAAGGAATAATACCCACCATAACAATACCAATTATTACACCCACCTTAAATATTTCAATAGATTTTGCTGCAAAAAATGTTAACAAACACAAACAGTGTGTCATTTACTGGTCTCCTTCTCTTTCCACTCATGGAACATGGTACTGTAGAATACAGGCTCCACTCAGACAGCTGGGAATCTCCATCTATCAGGACACAGGTAAGTGTTAAGTGGGCCACAGATGTGTGTATGAACTATTTAGAATGCAGATGCAGTGACTAATTTCATTGAACAAAACTGTAACACATGTAAACACAACAGGTACACATGAGATTCCAGTCCAAAATGATTTTGTCAAATTTATATTGGTTTCAAGTTGAGCCCTATCGCTGCTTTACTTTCCACTTTAAACACATCCCTGGAACTTGGTACATCTTGCATGGCTTCCATCGTTGAAGTGTTGCTGCTCACACTGAAAAGCACTTGCTTCTGCAGAATACTCTTTATCTGTTTCTAAACATACACTCTAAATAATGCTGGGTTATTTAATCTACCCAACCGCTGGGTTAGGAAATGTTTGACCCATTATAGGTTATTTAAATGGAAATTGGGTAATTTTGTTTAACTCATGCGTTGAGTCAAAATCCATCAACCCAACATATATCGTTTGACCCAGCAAGTGGGTTATTTGTGCTTCGAACATCATCAGCAGAGTCCACACACCGAGCACTCGTCACAGCAGAGAACCTGACTGGTCGTCCAGCGAGGAAAATAAATAATAAAAGGTATGTGTACACTACATTTCTTATTAACATTGTATGTGTTGCGTTACCTATTAAAGCAGTATCATTATATTGTCGAGGCTAGTTGGTTGGTTTGGCTTTACTACGTAGTTAACGTTAGCCATTTAGCCGTTATCATGGAAGCACTGAGATAAACAGTGAGATAATCTGATATGTCTGATTAAATGCATTTATTTAAGTTATGTGGTGACCCACAATAGATAAGAACAAATTCTAAAATGGCATCCTGGCAAACGACAAGGGCCACTTGAGTGAAGAGTTGATGTGACACGCCAAAGTATGTGCACATTTTGTGTAAAGGAGTCAATCGCAAAACAAACTTCTGGAAAAATTCTAAAGATAATTGTTACGGAATTGGTTTTCATTATTTTAGAATAAGAAATATGTTTGAGAGGATTTAACATTTTTTTTCCCGTTTGTAATAAAGAAATAGTCATTCAGTTCCACACTTCATACCAGTTGGTGGCAGTAATGCACCATATGTGTTGTGTGCCAACCGCCAAAAAACTTTAAAAGAAGAAGAAGACTCTAAATTAGGAACTTGTGTGTGCACCTGCGCGCCATTACATTTGCTGAGCGTTTGCTACGACGTGACACGGATTTTTACTGTTTTTTCCTGTTATTTTGCAGGTAACTTGATAATATGCACACGAGATCTGTAATGCAATTGTATATGTTCATACCGCAGATAATTCGGGTAATTAACGCTGTAACACGAGTTGATTGTGAAATGCGTTTACGTTAATTCGATTCAAATTGATTCCAGTTAAGGTTATAGTCTTCATTATGAGTTTACTTCAAATTTGTGTTTGGTTTATTAAGTGATCTATTACATATAAAGATCGGATGCACTTATTTTGCAGAACTGTCAGTCGATCTGTCTATTTTTCTGCGCGGGGCCTGTGACATTAACAAATATATATGTATGTCCTCTGAAAGCTAACTTTATACTGTGAGCAGCCACAAATATTATTGTGCAGTAAGAACATAGACAATTTACATGTATACAATTTGTCATGAATTGTAAAGAGAGAAGGATTTTGGGATGCTAAATAAAAAAGGCCTAGCTTGTATCTTCTAATTGGATTATTGTTGCGTTTGCATGGTGACATATGAATAGGTAATGCAATAGAAATTGTATTTTTGCTTAAGCTCTTTTTTTGTTTGTTTCAGATCAATGGACACATTTGTCATAAACATTTTGACAGACTGGCAACTGACTGACCTTGTCGAAAGATTTAAAGGTAAGAATTAAGAAATATTAGGATAGTTTTTTTTTTCCATCCACAGCATATCAAGTCTTTGCTACCTTTTCAGACATGAATTCTTATTTCCTCTTGTTTTCGATATAGCTTCAATAAAATGTCAAAGTGACTTCAATAAATGAATGTGGCACATGTCTTTTGTAGGCTTTCAGTGCTTCATACTGTTTTGTAATAAAAAATAGGGGTGTAACGGTTCACAAAATTCACGGTTCGGTTCAATACGGTACACTTGTGTCACGGTGCGGTATGTTTTCGATACATCAAAGAAATAGCAGAGAAATTTTATATTATATATCAGAGGTCACTAATAGGCGGACCGCGGTCCGGATCCGGACCCAGTCCTCTCCGGACCGCCGACCTACAGCACATTTATTATTGAGACTTACTACCTCGTGACGGAGCGTTTCTATTTTAACCCGCGCAGCTTTTCTAGCATTTACTGTACTGGTTTAGAGGACCAGGAAACTCACAGACCAATCGCATGTGCTTCAATCGTCTCACGTGACGCTGCTCAGCCAATCAAATCTGTGCATACCGATGCTTGCGAGTCGAGTCCGCGAGATTCACCAGAGACGTTTTGGAAACACACCCGAATTGAGGAGACGAAAGATAAAAGAGATTTCACATGACTTTTAATCAAGAATGTACAGATTTTTACATGTACATTCCTCCCACGGGCAGTTCAAAACCAGAATATCTCAGATCTCCAATATGCTAGCTGGAGCTCAAAATCGATTTTTGACGTTTGTGAATCGATTCAGAATCGTCCTCATCGCGATGCATGTAAGAATCAATTTTTTCCCCCACCCCTACACAGAACCAAAAGCCTTGTACTAAATGTTTCATTACAAATAAGTGTACAGTTACACCCCTAATAACAAATGATGGAATATGCATGTTTATTACTATATTTTCCATTTAATTACCCATGCATTTTTGTTTTGTACTCAAAGATGAGTTTTGTTGTAAAAACAAAGTTGTCTGTATTTTCTATATCTTTCAGAGGAGGGGATTGATGAGGAGAGTTTTATTCTTTTAGACGAGCCTACCATCAACCAGCTGATCCCAAGAGCTGGCCCTCGGCTGAAGTTCCTAAAAAAATTTAGAGAACTTGTAAGCTCAATGACATGAGAGGCTCAATTATTCAGTTTTCCACACACTGTTATTATTTCTGAGTAGTTAATAGTTTCTTTGGGAAGATGGGTTATACTTGCTTTAAGTGCAAAAGGCTAATTTCAGGGGGTATCAAGAGTCTTTTTATACACCATGTAAACTCAGCATCAACACATTTCCAGTGTAGTGAGAGTGGTTGTGGTAGGACATTTTCTTACATGTGGTCTTTTAAAAGACACTTGGAAAAGGAGCATAAAGTAGGAAATACTCTTGATGACCCCTTTGAAGGTCCAGCCCCACCTGTTGATGTACAGAATGTTGAAATGCTGAATGCGGAAATGGAGCCAGCACAGGGAGATGAGGAGGATTGGGATGAATTAGAACCAGAGGGTATTACCAATCGGGTGGCCCTCTTTTTAGCCCACCTTAAATCCAAATCTTCTATGACATACTCAAACATAAACTTTGTGGTTCAGCATACTTCCAGTTTAATTAGCAATATTGTCAGCAGACTGCAATCAAAGACTATGTCTTTATTTCGTCAGTTTGGTCTTGATCAAAGCCCAGAGGTAGAGAGCTTGAGGTGGAGTTCACAGAAGCAGCTGAGCCTTTCAAAGGTTTGGAGACAGATTATAAACAGATGCAGTATTTTGTTAAATCTGGAAACTTCATTCAGCCAATTGAGGAGCTTCTGTCTGGGGTTTCATATATTCAGCCAATGGCCTCTGCCACTGGCATTGTCCGAAAGTTGCAGTTCCTGATTCATATCACCGTATTCCGTTAAAGAGCCTTTTGACCAAGATTCTTGAAATTCCTGGGATTTTACAGGCCATGCTGGAATGGCAGCGCAGAGATGGTGATGCAATTCAGGATGTTTTTGACGGGAAATTTTGTAAAACACATCCATTGTTCCAGAATGAGGTTTCAATCCCACTTGTGATTTACCAAGATGATTGTGAGGTAGTAAATCCGCTTGGTTCTAAGACTGGGATTCACAAGCTAATCGGATGATGTAGTGACCTATGGCCTTAATGCAATCCTGCGCCCTATCGTGGAAGAGATCAAATGTTTAGAGAGTGTTGGCATCTTTGTTAATACCCCCAACTATCAAGGTGTTGTCAAGTTCACGGTGGTCCAGGTTGTTGGAGACCATTTAGGCTTGCATGGCGTTCTTGGCTACATTGAAAGCTTCAGTGGAAACCATGTGTGATAAAAGGGGTGTGAGGTCTCTGACGCTGGAAGATCCTACTTTGTTGCGTGATCGCAATAGTTATGAGGCAGATTTGCGTAGAGCTGACTCCTCCCAGACAGGCTTGAAAAGAGACAGTGTCTTGAACAACTAGTCTTTTTATCATGTATCAGACAATGTGGCAGTTGACATCATGCATGATGTACTGGAAGGGGTGGGGCCCTATGAAGTCAAACTTGTGTTGAATTCACTAATTGAGCAAAAGTATCTCACACTAGAAAAGCTCAATTACAGAATAACAAGCTTTGACTATGGATTTTGTGATAAGGGTAACAAACCTACTGTCATGAGCAATCTCAGAAACCCTGAAGCCCCCATGCGGCAGTCAGCATCTCAAATGTGGTGCCTGCTTAGGTTATTGCCGACAATGATAGGTGACCTTATCCCTTTGGATAACAAGCATTGGGAACTTCTACTCCTCCTACTCATGTGCATGGAGTTCATCTTTTCTCCTTCGCTTACTGTAGCAGCAACACTATACCTAAGCAAAATCATTGAAAAGCATCACTCTCTCTTTTTGGAGCTCTATCCTCACCTACATTTACAGCCAAAACACCACTTCATGCTACATTACCCAGGAGTCATTCAAAAACTCGGACCTTTGAGGCAGTTCTGGGCGATGAGATCTGAAGCTCGACATGCATTTTTCAAACAGGTTAGCCATGTAACTGGTAACTTTAAAAACATTTGTAAAACCATGGCATTTCGCCATCAGATGATGCAGTGCTACAGTTTCCTGTGTGGAACTGTGTTGTGCCACAATACAGAAGTTGGTCCAGGGTACACTACATTTCTGGCCAACATTGAGGGATTTAAAGAGATCCAAAGTGGTCTAGAAGGTATTCCCCTTTTTAGTGAATTGTATGTCCCAGCCTGGGTAAAGTTTAAGGGAACTGAATATAGAGCAGGCATGACCGTATTCCTGTCCTATGATCGATATGGAGAGCCTCAGTTTGGTGTTATACTATCAGTTTTACTACTGGAGCAAATATCACATACACCAAGAATAACACTTGTTGTAAAGAAGTGGGAAACACAGTGGTTTGATAGGCATTTATTTGCGTACAGTGTGATTCCAACTCAAGTTTTGGCAGCTGTAGATGTGAGAGAGCTGCTTGATTACCATCCCATCCATGCTGTCAAGTCGCACAGAGAGGATGATGATAGTTTATACATTTCCCTGCGCTATAGACTTTTTTAGATAATCAGCGGACTGCCACCAGGTGTGTGTGTATGACACTTGTAAATAGTATTTTGACTAGTTTATAGATGTTTAAAATGCATAGCTTGACATTGTCTGCCATATTAGTTTAGTTTTTAGCCATACATGCTATGTAAAGTGTCCATTGCCTGAGGATGATCAGTAATGGACTAATGGGATGGGAAGAACTACTGGAACTACTTCTGGGATGGGAAGAACTACTGGAACTACTTCTGGGATGGGATGATGTTACCAAACTACTGGGATGTTCTTGAAATGACTACTGGGGTGTTATAAGTTGTACTGTAAGTATTTTTTGGTTTAATCACTTAATGTCTTTCTGCTCCATATACATTCTTAGTCACTGCCACATTTATGTTTTAGAAGTCACCTTTTTAAAGACACCTGCATGGTCCAAGAAAGGAAACGTCACCTTTTACAACTAAAAACACTGCAATTGGGTGATAAATTTGAGCAGTTTTGTGTCTGAAACCATGTGCACTCTTTTTCCAAATATATTGTAACAAATAGCGGGGAGTGCACCCCACTGGTCTCGAACCCTGGTCCCAATGCATGCTTCCTAACCACAACACCAAGAGGGGCAAGAGGTTAACCTCATTTACCAACCAGTTCACTACAGTATACGTTCTGTGAGAATGCCAGCCAGTACACGTCACACCATGCATACTGCATGCAGTTTTTTGATGTGGTAAAAAAAGCACAGTTTTATATCTTGACTCTTGACCCTCCCCCACCTGTCACCTTGTTTCCTATCCATTCAGGAGTTTACATTACTGATGCTTAGCAAGCTATTCTAGGTGGTTGCCACTGTTTATTAAATTGACCTGGATTTTTTTTTAGGTTGAACCTGCTGTTGTCCCTGCTATCCCACCTACAATCTCTGATGTCACACGAACTGCCACGCCTCCACACCCCATGGAGGATCAAGCAGCTGCTGTGGTACCACTAAATCAGCAGATACAGACAATACACATCATTCCACAGTTTGTAAGTTCCACTTTAAGACTTGGGTGTCACTTTGTTTAATCAACAGTAGGCTGGGCAATTAATCAAAGCTAAAATTTTGAAACAAAATTGAATGTACTTGTGTATGTTGATTGATCAAGATGCTTTTTTTTTCTTCTTAAATTAGCAAATCCACCTGGATAAAAACTAGTAATTTTCTTATAATCAGCTAAATTCATTTTATTAGCACCTTAAACAGTTATATTTTGCTGTACAATAGTAGTGCTTGAAAAGAGTGAAACACATTGTGATGCGATGTGAGCTAACTGTTCATTATTTGAAATCAAGGCAAAGGTTTGAAATAATGGTGATATCGATTTGAATTCGTATCACCTTTCACTTCATAAAGTAAGAGATCTGCAATGTTGTCTCTTGTGTAAATTTTCTCAGGATGTCCGGCAGATTCTTACAGGCTTACATGATGGCAAGGAAATTGTTGAGAGCCTTGATGAAGATAATGTCATCACAGCTAGTCAGAGACGTCTCCTCGTCCGTATCTTGGTGTCGTACCTCGTTGAGAAGTTTGGAGAGAAGTAATTTATTTTTTTATATTTAGAATAGGGTTCCTGTTAATTCAATTTCAAAATGGGAATGTTGACGTATTTAATATATTTCAACATAAGTAACAAGTACAACATGTACTTTCATTTTACTTAAATTAAAAAAGCTTTTTCTGTTTTACAGTCCTACATCAGAAACCAAAAAGGCACTGGCTTTGGGTTTGGTTCAGTCATTTGCCTGTTTGAAAGACTCATCAAGCAGTGGCAGCGTGAGTGTTTTTTGAAAAATGTCATTGAGATATTTATTTGGGTTGTTTTTTTGTTTTTTTTCAAGGTTGCAATCCAATTCGATTCTCAATTTCAACTTTACTTAGTTAACTAGAGTCAGCCGAGGGCTCTACAACAGGCCCCCTTCTGTTTTTGCTAGATTTCCAATTTAGATCTCCTGTTTCTGGCGAATCATCACCAAATAATAGACACTAGGGTTCGTACATGTGAAAATTATTGTCCCGCAGGTCCTTGTAAATAAGTAATTGGGAATTTGAGGCTTTAAATTTGTCTGGAAGTCACAACCTCAACGCACTGTTTTTGGCAACGGAGCGTGGAGCAGCATACATTGAGCGTAAAAGCTAAATCCGTCAGTTAACAGACAAAATACAGCTCACTCCTCCTTGAAACATATCTGTGCTGTTATGCACTAAGCAGCAGGAACAATAATTGATCTACTTCTCTGAGGACAGACAGACGTACAGACAAAACCTGTTCTAACCGTAGCCCATGCTGTCAGTCAAACGTGCCTCATCTCTATTCATTAAAGATTTTGATTTCTTGGCAGGAAATATGGTACACCCCAGGACGGAGCCACCGGCCAGCCACTGGATTCCTAGAGGAAAGGCTGCGGAACATCAGGAAGCGGCTGAGATCATGGCACAGACGACATCACCACAAACGCCAGATGATGCTGCTCTTGCAAGGCCTCTCATACCAGGTAATTATTAAAATATATATTTGATGAAGCAAAACATCCATATTTCAGTGACTGACAACTTTGTTGTTCTTTACAGAATGTACCATATCAGACGAACGTGCGTCACAGTTTAAAGAATGGTTGAGAAACAATTCTCAGCCCATCAGCCAGGTAGAGACCTATATGGAAAACACGGCAGTCTACAGGGCAAAGTGGATCAGAGAAAACAGTTGGACTATTGATCAAATCCTTGAAGAGTTCCCTCGCCTAATGACCAAAGGCATGGTAGGTATAGGGAAAAATGATCTTTCATTTGAGGATACATTGTTTATAATGTTTTATAAGTGTGCCACACTGAATTGGAATAAAAAAATGTGTCTTCCATTTTATAGATTGCACAGGACTTTCTTGTCCTACATGGGGAAGCTGCATCCAAGCTTTTTGAAACTTGGCTGACCATTTATGCAGAGAAGGTCCTGTACCTGGCAAGACAGGAGGGGAATCTAACATTGCCCCTGGATGGTTTAACACCAGGTAATATATTGTCAGCAGATCTTGTAAATGCGCAGGGAATGCTATGGAAAATGCTGGATATTTATGCGACGAAATTGCTGGTATTATGAAATCAAAGGTATGCTATTTCACATCGTATTGACACCTATGTCTTCCTACAGATGGCGTTGGGGAACTTGCCCTGAGGCAGCTGCCAGGATTACTCCCCCCCACAACATACAAAGTTGGCCGTGGCCGCGGTGCGAAAGTGGTACGCCACACCAATTTTGAATGCAGCTTGGCCTTCGTCGATCATAAGGCTGTGAGTCCTCGAAGCACAAGTTTCTGAAGAGAAAACTTTATTCATTTATCAATATCAAGACTGCACGCACACATGCATATTCAGGTTTTATTATACTTTTGGGTACAGGCATCAAATATAGCCAGACAGTATTTGGAAAATAGCGGTTCTACAAGCTTAGAACTTGCTGAACTAAGTTGGTTAGTATCAAAGCATCCTGGGCTTCTAGAACACCAGTGCCACTGATTACCTCTGTACAGCACCGGACTGATGTTCTAAAACAGGCACCGACTAAGTATTGATTTCCAAAATGAACACATTTATCAGAAAGTTTACACAAAAGTTGAGCCGCACGCATTTTCTGAGAATGTTTATTTTAATAATAGATCATCAATCAATTTATGACTTTTTAAGTCATTTGAAGTCTGAATCCTTTAGTTATTTTCTGTAATTTGAGCTATATGCTCTAACACTTGATCAATAAAGGTTTGGAATATTTCGTTATGCAATGAAATGTAGACTATTACAGTTAAAAATTTTTTTACTGTAGTAGTCGGTAGACATTTGGTCCTTACTCGCACTCTTGTATATCTCACTCTCGTATTTTCCTTTTTTAGCCTGGAATAAACATGGTCGAGTACCTCCATGAGGCCAAGGCGTCCAAGCCATACCCCCACGTCCTGACGCTGGGGAATGACGGTAGTGCATCTCAGGCATTCGTAATAATATCTGGACAGGCCGTGGAGCAAGAAACACTGCTTCAGGCCATTGATGTCTGTTTTAAGGCATTTTTTGTCTTTGACGTTGAATACCCAAAACAATGTGAGCATGTGTGGAAATTCATGCAAAATGTGATCTATGAAATTCCAGGAGGGGAGTCAAAAATGGTTACGTTTTTAAAACTAGAATACTTGCTTGCAAGTAGCTTAATAGCAGCTTTTAGGAATTTTAATTTGTTCAAAATAGAGCTGCTGAGTGTTGGCCTGTCGAGTGTTCAACCAGTTTAATCAAAATTCTGGAGTTCTTCAGGTTTGAAGTTTAAGAGTTTTAAATGGGTAGTCAATTGCAATTTATTTTCTAAATTGTACTGAATGTGTTAGACTTAATCTGGCATATGGGTTAATTTTACACATATGTAGTTAAATCAACCCATAATTGTAATTAATTTGACCCAGCATTTGGGTACATTATATAACTAATATGTAGTTAAATCAACCCATAATTGTAATTAATTTGACCCAGCATTTGGGTGGAATATTTAACTCAATCTGTTGGGTTAAATATGACTGACCCATCTTGCTGGGTCAAACTAACTACTGCTGGTCTGGTGCAATATTGATCCAGCGGTTGGGTTATAAAACAACCCAAGTTGGGTTATTTTTAACCCATCATTTTTAAGAGTGTAGTATAAACAGGAAACGGTATGTAGTTGTATATAAGGAATATTCAAACAAAACGTTAATTTGTAGTCCCCCAGCATGCCCAGACGACCTCTGTGCCACATTTGGCTTGCCCACCCTCAGTCGGGCGAGGGGGGGCGGCTGGCGCCGGGACGTACCAGTGGAGCTGGGAACCCTATTGTTTTCGCTCTGATTTTTATTAGGGGTCCAAGCCCGAGTGGGCTGGGAACCTGCGATTGCAAGGCATCGCGGTTCCCAGTAACAGCGGAGCTGGGAACCCTATTGTTTTCGCTAAGGTTTTTATAATTTTTATTCTTCTGTGCATATAACTCATACTGCGGCCTAGACGGTAAGTGCTAGGGACGCAAAACTTACAGGGTAGGTCCAGTTCACTACACGTAACTCAGGTGCCAAAATTCTTACACTTCTACCTCTAGGGGGCACTATAGCGAATATTTTTGCGTTTGGCCTTGAAACACATGTATACGAGGGCACATATCAAAAACCTTCGAACCAACGCGTTCGGGGGATCGAGCTGAATCTCGTGGAATAGGCCACGCCTATTTCCGCCTAAACTTTCTGAAAAACCTATTTTAATTAACTCCTCCAAATCAGCAAGACCAATCAACACCAGAGTCACAGTCTAACACACTTCTCTGCTCCTCCATTTCAGGAGTTACTTAGTGAAAACCCTATAGTGACGGTGTCTGTCCCCCAACCATCGAAATTATTTAAATCAAAGGTAAACAGAAGAGGAGGTGTGCATAAAAACCTCAAATTAAAACCACAAGAGCAATAGTGCAAACGAATAGGAAAATTAAATGTGGACTCTTAAACATCAGATCTCTTTCTTCTAAAGGTGTACTAGTAAATGAACTAATATCAGATTATGATATTGATTTATTTTGTCTTACTGAAACCTGGCTGGGTTATGGAGAATATGTTAGCCTAAATGAATCGACCCCTCCCAGTCATATTAATACTCACATTCCTCGAGGCACAGGCCAAGGAGGTGGAGTTGCAGCTGTCTTCGACTCTAGCCTATTAATCAGCACTAATCCTAAACTAAATTATAACTCATTTGAAAGCCTTGTTCTTAGTCTTTCATACCCAAGTTGGAAATCACTGCAACCAATTCTTTTTGTTATAGTGTACCGAGCATCTGGTCTGTACTCTGTACTTTAGTTTTTGTCAACTTTAGTCCTTAAAACGGACAAAGTTATTATTATAGGGGATTTTAATATTCATGTGGACGTTGAGAATGACAGCTTCAGTACTGTGTTTATCTCTCTGTTAGATTCCATTGGCTTCTCTCAGTGTTAATGAACCGACTCACTGTTATAACCACACGCTCGACCTTGTTCTGGTATATGGTATTGAAATTGAACATTTAATAGTGTTCCCACAGAATCCCTCTTTATCTGACCACTGTTTGATAACTTTTGAGTTTGTATTGCTGAACTACTCGCCATTGGGCAAATATTTCTATACAAGATGTCTGTCTGATAGTGCTGTAGCTAAATTTAAGGATGCGATTCCATCAGCTCTAAATTCATTATCAAGTCTAGGGCTGGGGCGATTCGTCTGTGTAATCGACGCAATCGATTAGTAAATACGCTGCATCCGGTGTGGGATTATCCCGGACAAGCTCCAGCTACAAGACCGTGCCTTCTACCGTCTAAAGTTTGGAGTATTTCAGACAGACACTCAACAACGTGCTGCTCCGTGAGCTCTGTGAACTGGAAACAGCTTCACTGCAGCACAGCTGCTGTCCACAAATACGAGAAGCATCATGAACACGTGAAACGAAAGTATCCCGCAGCACTTTGTCTAGACGGCAGAACTGCAAATCGTGTTTACTTTCTGTCGCCACACAAGCATGGCACATTATCAGCAGGAGGACACACAGTATTTCTTCATTGCCTTCATGTTGCTGCCCTGCTGCTGTCATGGTAACGTAACGTTACACCGCGAGTCATGTAACGATCGACTGTTTCATATTTTCTGTTTATTTAACGGCCACGTATGAGCAAGAAAACAGCTGAATCTAATTACAGACAATCTGTGACTGTCTGTACAGTCTGTGAGTCCTTTCAGGTGTTCATTGATGCAGAAATACATTTGATTATCATACTGCATTACTTAATATTGAAATGAATCCATTTCAGAAACATTTAAAGTTTTAAGTAAAGTAGCCTAATTAATGTCTGTTATTGTTATTATCACAACGCATCAGTGACGTGGAAATTTGATTCATTTTAAGATTTGCTGCTATTGTCATTATTGTAATGTGCTTCATCAGGATGATTGAATAATATATAGATTTATTGATTAGACATGTTTTTGATATTTATTTTGGATAAATTGGTATGTTAATCGAGTAATAGGCAACTTTTCTTTCTTTAGAATAAACAAAATTAGTTGTTACATTAATCGACTTGAAAAATAATTGATATGTACAGTCCTAATCAAGTCACAAAGTAACGGAGGACTCCTATGCTAATTTCAGTCCCTCCCAAATCGATCATCTTGTTGATAGTGCTGCAGGCTCGCTGTGAATGACACTCGACTCTGTTGCCCCTCTAAAAAAGGAAATAATAAAACAAAGATGGTTAGCTCCATGGTAAAATACTGGAACTCGCAAATGAAGATATACTTTATCCCCTGAGGGGAAACTCAATGTTTTCACTCTGTTATTATGTTAGTATATACACAGGTATGACATACACACACATGCACAAACACGATTCGAACTGGCGACCCTCCAGTTCCCAGCCTAATCCTTACGGACTGAGCTACTGCCGCCCCCCTGCTAGAAACTTGAGAGGAATTGGCGTTCAACCAAACTGGAAAATTCTCATTTAATTTGGCAAGATAGTCTTAAAACTTATAGGAAGGCCCTCCGTAATGCCAGGACAGCGTACTACTCGTCATTAATAGAGGAAAAGAGGAACAACTCCAAGTTTCTTTTCAGCACTGTAGCCAGGCTGACAGAGAGTCACAGCTCTATTGAGCCATGTATTCCCATAGCTCTCAGTAGTTACGATTTCATGAGCTTCTTTAATGATAAAATTCTAACTATTAGAAACAAAATTCACCAAGACCTGCCCTCAACTGGCACCGACTTATCTCCAAACTCAGGAACCTTAGAAACGGCTGTAAAACCAGATATATGTTTAGACTGCTTTGCTTCCCTCAATCTTTACCAACTAACTTCAATAATTGTCACACTGTGTGCCTGCCTGCCTTGTGTAGTTCTCAGTTTTGTTATTTCAGTCTTTTCTCTATCTGTTATGTAGTCTGTGTTATTGTTTATCTGGTTATTATCTGTCAGCTGGTGTTTAGTGGTGTTTTGGTATTTTCCTGATCTCAGTTCTGTTCCAGTCTCATGTATTAGTTTCCGTACCATCATGCTTGAGTTCTGTCTGTTTGCTAGATGTCAATTTATGTTCTCTGCCGGTTTCATTAATTAACCTGATTTTGATCATTCTGCTTTAGTCTCTGTGTAGCCTTTATTATTATTATTCATCTGCATCTTTAAGTTACTTCTAAGTCTTAGTTATGTCTCGTATCTTAGTTCCTAGTTCCGTGTCTTAGTTCTTAGTCCTGTACATTAGTTCATGTCTTAAGTGTTTACTCCTGGTCTGTGTTGTTCTGTTGGTTATCATCTTGCCCCATGTCTGCCCATCACGTGTTCCGTCTATTCCCCCAGTTATCTCTCTGCCTGCCTGTGTCTCGTCAGCCTCATGTCCTTCACCTGTGTTGCTCCTCCCAGCTCGT
Source organism: Micropterus salmoides (assembly GCF_014851395.1). Classification (NCBI taxonomy): domain Eukaryota; kingdom Metazoa; phylum Chordata; class Actinopteri; order Centrarchiformes; family Centrarchidae; genus Micropterus; species Micropterus salmoides. The sequence continues at coordinate 24,845,055 of NW_024040040.1, read as the reverse complement.
TAACCCATCTGTGTATATATACTCGTTTGTTTCCTCAATTTGTGTCCGGTCATTGTAATGTTTAGTAATTTAGTAGTTTAGTAATGCTCCTCATTCCCTGTTTCTGCAGTTTTTTGGATTACTCGTGTCTCTGGATTTTCAGTTGGATTATCTTTTGTTTGGATTCCCTGGATTCAGCCACTACATTGTAAGTGAGCTCGCCTTTGTTTATTGCTATTAAACCCTTTGAACCGTTCCTGCCTGTTTCCTGTGTCTGCATTTGGGTCCACCAACCTGCCCCAACACACACCCCTGACAATAATTTCTTCATCTAAACCATCAACCTGCCTCTTAGACCCCATCCCGACTAGGCTGCTTAAAGAAGTTTTACCCTTAGTCAGCACTTCTATACTAGATATGATCAATCTATCTTTATCAACAGGCTATGTACCACAGTATTTTAAAGTAGCTTTAATTAACGCTCTTCTGAAAAAGCCCAACCTTGATCCAGATGTTTTAGCCAACTATAGACCTATATCTAACCTTCCATCTCTCTCTAAGATCCTGGAGAAAGCAGTCGCCAAACAGCTGTGTGACTTTCTACATAGCAATAGTTTGAGGATTTTCAGTCAGAATTTAGGGGTCATCATAGCACAGACACAGCACTGGTGAAAATTACTAATGACCTCCTCATTGCATCAGACAATTGGTTTTATTAGATCTTAGTGCTGCATTTGATACCATTGACCATCATATCCTATTACAGAGACTGGAACACTTCATTGGCATTAAAGGAACCGCTCTCTCCTATTTATCATTTCGATTTCAGTTTGTACATGTTAACAATGAATCCTCCATGCATGCAAAAGTTAGTGATGGAGTTCCACAAGGATCTGTGCTCGGACCAATCCTATTCACTTTATATATGCTTCCTTTAGGCAATATTATCAGGAAACACTCCATAAACTTTCATTGTTATGCAGATGATACTCTGTTATATCTATCGATCAAGCAAGATGAAACTCAGTTAGCTAAACTTCAAATGTGCCTTCAGGATGTTAAAACCTGGATGACCTGTAATTTTCTAAAGTTATTGTTCTGGGGCCCAGGCACCAGATATAGTTTCCCTTGATGGCATCGCCCTGGCCTCCAGCACCACTGTGAGGAATCTTGGAGTTATCTTTGATCAGGACATGTCATTTAAGTCTCACATTAAGCAAATTTTGAGGACCGCCTTTTTTCACCTACGTAATATTGCAAAAATCAGGAACATCCTGTCTAAAAGTGATGCAGGAAAAACTAGTCCATGCATTTGTTACTTCTAGGCTGGATTACTGCAATTCCTTATCAAGCTGCTCCATTAAGTCCATTAAGACTCTTCAGCTGATCCAGAATGCTGCAGCACATGTTCTGACAGGAACCAGGAAAAGAGATCACATTTCTCCTGTCTTCTTTGCATTGGCTTCCAGTAAAATCCAGAATAGAATTTAAAATCCTTATTCTCACATACAAAGCTCTTAATGGTCAGGCATCATCTTATCTTAAAGAGCTCATAGTACCTTACCACCCCACCAGAGCACTGCGCTCCCAGAATGCAGGGTTACTTGTGGTTCCTAGAGTCTCCAAAAGTAGACTAGGAGCCAGAGCGTTCAGCTATCAAGCTCCTCTCCTGTGGAACCAGGTTCCAGTTTGGGTTCAGGAGGCAGACACCATCTCCACATTTAAGAGTAAGGCCTAGGCCTAGAATGCCGGGGAATTTCCCATGATGCACTGAGCTCCTCTGTCCTCTTCTTTCTCTCCCTCTCCATGCAACGTCATCCCATTAATGCATGTTACTAACTCGACTTCTCCCCCTTCCCGTAGTCTTGTGCTTTCTCGTCCCTCTCCTCTCTCCTCCTGTCACTTCCTGCAGGTGTTTCTGGCTCTGGAGCTGTGGAGTCTGGATCTGTGGTTGCGAGTCACCTGCTGCCCCCGTGTTCCTGCTCGACACCCTCTGCTACAATTATTGTTACTAGTCCTATTGTTATTATTGTAATTATAATCATTAACATTATGATTATTATCATTAACACTACTGTAAATATCTGTACCATTATTCATTCAGTCTATAGCAACATTACCTTTACTGTCTGTACCTCTGTGTGTATACTCAAGACTTTATTTATTGTGTTATACCATTTTAAAACGTGTCGTGCCCTATGATGATACTTTGTCACTCCAACCTTCAGTCTAAACTGCCTTATCTTTAACCTTATGGCTGCTACTTTGCAGTCTTTAGCTTTGTGCCAGTGTTGGGCCAAACTCCAGACATCTGCTGTTGGCCTTCTTCTTTCCAATTGCCAGTTTCCAACACAGTGTTCCAAGAACACTGCATGATAGCATTGCTGACTATGGCCCAGTGAGCTGCTGCACCATAGGATGTTGTCATTTGAAATGGTGACACTGACCTGGTTTGATAGATGGATGCAATTATTACCAACACTCCCTCACCAGCACTCACAGTGTGTCACTACAGTTTAGACTGTGGGGTGGCCCAAGTGTTTTGTTAAGAGTAAAAACCTATCATACATATGTGATAATGTGGTAATCAGTTTAATCTTGTAATTTTTAAGAGCAGGCATTTTCCTTGTGGCAGTGTAATAATTCGTACACTTCTAGCGGTCATCCACCAAACTTGTTCAGAATGAGCATTTGGTTGGGATACCAACGTGACTGAATTTGTTCATTTTGAGTAATATTGGGTTTTTGGGGGGAGGGTGATTTACAGATTCCATCAGACTGTAATTTTGTGCGGTTTTAATTTCAGTGCCAGAAAAATGGTGTATTTCCAGAGAGGCAGCATTTTGAGCAAAACAGTGAACCCCGGTTGCTTCAGATAGAAGGGCCAGTACCATGTGTAGGAGAAACACTAGTTTAAAAAAAAAACCCACTAGTTTAAGGGGCACCAAATTAACCCAAATGTATTAAAACTCAATTATTGATAAGTCTCTTCAAAAGGAATTTTTTTTTAGCTTGACCTTGTCTTCTGCTTCAAACAAAACACACAGACTGTTACGTGGGTGGTCTGGGGACAGAGAGGACCCAAACACAGCACTCTGAGCGAAGGAGGTTTATTTAGGGAAAAAGGGGGTTGAGGAACTGGAGGGAGAGAAGGATGCCGGGGAAACACTGGCACAGGGAAACCGACGGGACGGGAACCAGGGAGCCGGGAACACTGGGGCCGAGGAAGGGAGGATGCAAGGGAGAACTGGGAGGACGCCGTGGGGGAACTCCGAAGAGGAGAAGTCCGGAGGACGAGCCCAGCCAACGGAACAGATGACGAGGGTGAGTGAACCTGGGAGGGAAAACAGACAGAAAGACAGGGTTAGTGACTGGAGCGACAAAGTGCAGGGAAAATGAGAGAAGACAAGAAACATGAGAGCCTGAACGCAGAGATGGCACCGGGTATGGAGCAACGACTATCAAGCAAGAGTGGTGTGGAGAACCGGGGTTGAAATACAGGCAGGGATGAGGTTGACTACTGGCAGGTGTGGCAGGCTGACGAGGTGGCTGATGAAGTGCAGGTGCGGGTCGTTGGCTGGGCTCAGGAGCAGAGGGAGAGAGAGCACACAGGGGAGAAAACACAGGGAGGCAGGCAGGGAACAGAAAACCAAGGAAAAAGCAGAATAACTGATAAAAAGGAGAAAAAAACCAGGACACTCACCGTCAGCCAGGCTGCCACCACAACACAGACAGCTTTTTACTGATTAAATGAGGGTATTATTTATAACTAAATACCAAAAAAATTAAGGATTAGTAATGTTGAGACCTCAGGGACCTTACAGATGAAGCTGATTTGTGATCATAACTGAACTTTTATGATGTGATTCATTGAACTCCAGAAAGGCAGCCCAGAGACTCAGATGCAGCTATTGGTCAGTGACCTGAGACGTCACCTTATTGATAAAAAATGTTGCACAACGCAACGTTGTTCTCTTCCTTCTTCTCTTTGCTTCTCTTATGGACGTGATGTCTTAAGCCACCGTCCCGACGGCGCAGTGGCCTCCCAGTGTGGCCTTTTCCGACCGGACGAGCACAGGTTCTTACAGCAGTGACAAGTCAAGCTTAAAATCCTGCAAGCAACACACAAATTATACACGTGTATAATGCACAGAACCACAATTCTTCCCCACCTGGCTGGATCCACATTGGACCTGCCAGCCAACAACTAGCACGCAAAGCTGCTTTCTTCCTTTACAGATTGGCATCGTAACTGGTCATTATAGAGCTTCACCTAGCTTAACTGTAACGTTACTTGGCTAAGCACAGGACCATTAGCTTTGATAAATGTACACTGATGTGTTTTTCATAGAGCTTTTATTGTTGTGATCGTCTAACATGAGGCGGGTGTCCAGGGAGAACAGATGGAAAGAGCGCTTTTTCCAGTACCAGAACTAAAACAACCTTACTATGCAAAATTTGCTTTTAACTTTTATTATAGCTACTAAATGTTCACCTTCTACAATAGGCATAATAGAATTATTATTATTATATTTAATAGTAACAAATTATTAGTGTTCCTTATGTTATTGTTTGTTTGTTGTAACCTACAGTTTGCTGGTTAACTTTAACCTGCATAACTGCCACACTGCTGCTGTCATCACTCAGTTTAAAGTGATCCCACACAGCTGAGGGCTTCATTTTGTTTTCCCTTTGATGTGAACGGGAGCATTACGTTCACTACTGTGAGAGGAGGACAGGCATGCAAAAATTTTCGAATCCCAAAATTGAATACCTACTCAATGAACGAAAATTCTAATATCCGGGTCCAGCCCTACAACAAAGTAACAAAACAACTCTTCAGTTTAATGCTAAGGCATTAACTGGCTTGTTGAGAAAATAGTTAAATTGTGAGACTTAGATGACGATTTTTGTTAACTTAACCAAGAGCAGAAGAATTTTGGTTGTGGAGGAAGGTTTTCACGCCTAAACCTATATCCCTTTGTTTAAACAGACATGTGGTCTTCTCAAGTTTCCAGACTCTAGTAATTTAATTCAAGTGGGACGCGCAAAATTCACATCCTCTCACCACATGAAAATAACAGTGATTGTAAGAACATTCAAAAAAACAGTCTAACCTACAGCTCTTTCAGCATATCGTTCAACCAGTTTACTAACTCTAAACACTTTAATTGTTACATTTTAACACTACTAATCACCGTCTTGCAGAAAGCTGAGGGAGCACATAGCGAATCAATTGTTTAAAGCAGTGGTCGGCAATAGGCGGCCCGCGGGTCAGATTGCTTTGATAGCAGAAAAATATAAAATAATGAAATAGATTGAAGTGTCTTGCCTCCAAACTAAAAGCGTTTCTAAGAACGTTTTTTTGCAGCAATGCTTTATGTCGAGTTTCTTGAGAGCTTTTACTACTTTTTCCTACTTGTGAACTCTGAGAAAAAATATGTACCCCGACTTCACAAGTAGCAGCTGAATTACGTCACAAAACAATGTCAGCACCCATGGATGCACACATTGTAAATGGTAAACCATAAACTAAAAGGCAACAAAAAGTATATTTGCTCGTATTTAAATTAAAATAATACATAGGCTACGGTCATATAGTAAAACCTGTACATTGATGTAGAAATATGTTAGGCCTATTAGGTAGCTGGCTACAATAAAGAATCTCATAAAGTCGTCTTCTCTGCATAAAAGTTATTGTTAAAATGCCAAAACATTAGGAAGTATAACCTACAAAATTGACTGACTTGAGGGTTACCAACTGATGCAGGGGTACACAGAACTAGTAAAGTAGGCTATAGGCTATTTATGTCAGTTGTTGCAGTTAAACTGCCATCCTTTTAATTAACACCTAAAACACTGCTGAGGGTGCAACTGTGTGTACACTTTTTCACGGTAAGCCCCGGTTTTCGTTCACTTTCGGCGTCATGCACCACCATGCACCTGGAACGCTTCGAGGTTGGAAGTCAGAAGTTTCAACTGGGAAATATCCCAGTTCCGACTGGTCTTGAACGCGGCATCAGTATAATTATTTGTTTCTACTTTCTGTTTTGCGTGAGTTACTTATCTTGTGTCTCATTTCAAGCCTTTTTCTGCCCTCCCAACTTGTGTGATTGCCTATCCCCGCCCTAATGTGCTCAATCTGTGTCTCATTGTCTCCCGTCTTAGTGTATATAAACCCACTCCTCCCTATTGTCTGTGCTGGTCGTCTTGTTCCCCAGTGACAGAGTGCTGTTTTCCAGAGTTTTCCCTATAAGTGTGTTTGACCTTTACTTCGGTATTTGGATATTGATTCCTGCCTAGTGTCTTTTGTACCTTCGCTTGTGTGTTTTGGGCGAAGCATTAAACCTGTTTTTGAGTTATCTGGAGTTGTGGCTTATAGGTAAGCTGGATTTCTTATTGGTTAGATAGCCAATTGTCCTTTAATTCAGACCTGGCTCACAAGAAGGAATAGTTAGTTCCTTTAAGGATGTCCCTTCATCTCTTAGGATGGGCATCTGGCAGCCGTGTGTGTGTGTGTGTGTGTGTGTGTGTGTGTGTGTGTGTGTGTGTCCTCCCCGCAAGGATTTGGTTGTAAACTACCTCAAGGGGGGGGGGGGGGGGGATGTTTGCTCTCTATTTAGGGCTAGTTATGTGGTTTTGCTGTCGATATACACTTGCGGAAGTGTGTAAAATTTCAGCTAATGAGACATGCCTTCCATGAGATGGTTCCCCCGCGACTGCATGAATCGCAAGAATGAGAGCTTCACCATCATCTTCCTGTGATGAATGGGTAGGTTTATTTATTATTTTTTGGGGTTTTACTTTGTTCATTTGATTGTTGTTGTCACACCCGGTCCCAAGTTTATTGCAACTGTAGTGCAATAAGTTAGCCTTGGGATTATTAAAGTAATAAACGTTAGCTACATATCACTAGCTGCTGAAGTCAGCCAAGATGGCGCTGCCTATAGAATAGAATGATTTCTAGCAATCCAGAAATCCTGTTAATGTTGATAAGCCATCAAAGTATGTCTTCTGCGATTATATTCCCATTTTTTAAGGAGAAACGGGAAGATTCAAAGGGAAATCATACACAATAACTGCATAAATTGATCATTAGGTTTTGTTAGGTTGCAGTCGGCCCGGGAACCTGTATACCTGAGGCATACAGGTTACCGCGGTGATAGATTGCGTTGCACCTTATCAGGTATAGAGGTTCCAGGGCGCAGCGCAACGTAACACAGAAGCTCAGATGTCTCACAAAACCTCCCTGTTGAAAGGTAAGTTAGCATAATACATTGTAGAATTTTAGTGTGATTCAGTCTTTAATGCTGCATGTTTATACATCATTATTTATACACAATGTGTGAACTTACATTGTCTCATGTTCGGCGGTTATTTTTAGCTCAGACGATCCATCAAGCTAGCAGTAATGTTACAACATATGAAAGCAGGCAAATCTGTAAAGTTTTCCCAAGTATTAAAGTGCTATAAAAATCTGCTCTACAAACTGTAAAGAATTCAAAGGCTGTGGGATGTTTCCATGCAGTGTTATTGAAGGTTAGGCTACTGTGTTATGTTCTCTGGTATCAGAAAAAGTTGTATTTGTTGTATTGTAAGTGAGCAGCATTTAACTGTTCCTTATTGTAAAATAGCATGTGCTGTGTTATTTTGAGTTGCTTAATAACAAATTGAATGTGCGTGTAGATGTTACCAGCTATATACACAGCGTGCTAGCCTGGAAAGCCCAGCTGCGTTCTAACATTAACTTAGCTCTCCTTATTAGCTAGGCTCCTTACATGCTTGCTAAGATCGTACGTTGGTATTAAATGTATTGGAAATAGCTGCCAGTGTGCAGCGGTGTGTTTACAGCCAACAGCTGATGGAGTTACACTAAATACTGGGTCCAGAGTTGTTGTTGCAGGTAATTAAGCTTAGGCACAACACAGACATGAGTCCTGCAGCTGATTTGCAGCTCTTGTCGCTGGAAATGTGTTAATAACCTTCCAAGCTGTGGATTTCTTTTTTGTTGCTTTCTCTGTGCTGGAGTTATTTTAAGAACGTTATGGCTTTATCCAGTTTGTTACTATTAAATTAATTCTTACACAGAATAAACACATTTAGGCTACATGTCAGAAACGTCTGTTGGCAACAAAACTGTCTTTAAGGTGCTGGTTTTGTTAAATCCAATACATCCAGGTCTATGTAAGCCTGGCTTGTCATAAATGTTTACAGTCAACATATGTAAAATAAACTATGTGCTGCACATTTCTTTCAATGGATAAATGCATCTGTTGCATCCTGTCTATATTTAAAATGCCTCTGCAGTTTGAAAATTAAATAGCTGTAATTCACAGAGGGCTATGAAAAAGGCCACATTGTGTAATTACATTGGATCTCTAGATCCAGCTTATATTGTTTTACAAGACAGTAGGTTATAACATAATTAGGGCCCGAGCACGACCGTGTGAGGTCCCTATTGAATTTGCTAAGATTATTATTATTATTAGGGCCTGAGCACAACCGTGTGAGGTCCCTATTGAATTTGCTAAGATTTTTATTTTTTTTTTTTTTTTTTTTTTTTAGGGCCCGAGCACGACCGTGTGAGGTCCCTATTGAATTTGCTAAGATTATATTTAGGGCCCGAGCACGACCGTGCGAGGTCCCTATTGAATTTGCTAAGATTATATTTAGGGCCCGAGCACGACCGTGTGAGGTCCCTATTGAATTTGCTAAGATTATATTTTTTTTTAGGGCCTGAGCACGACCGTGTGAGGTCCCTATTGAATTTGATAAGATTATATATATATATATACAGTGGGTACGGAAAGTATTCAGACCCCTTTAAATTTGTCACTCTTTGTTTCATTGCAGCCATTTTCCAAAAATCAAAAAAGTTCATTTTATTTCTCAGTAATGTACACTCAGCACCCCATCTTGACAGAAAAAAAACAGAAATGTAGAAATTTTTGCAAATTTATTAAAAAAGAAAAACTGAAATATCACATGGTCATAAGTATTCAGACCCTTTGCTCAGTATTTAGTAGAAGCACCCTTTTGATCTAATACAGCCATGAGTCGTTTTGGGAAAGATGCAACAAGTTTTTCACATCTGGATTTGGGTATCCTCTGCCATTCCTCCTTGCAGATCCTCTCCAGTTCTGTCAGGTTGGATGGTAAACGTTGGTGGACAGCCATTTTCAGGTCTCTCCAGAGATGCTCAATTGGGTTTAAGTCAGGGCTCTGGCTGGGCCATTCAAGAACAGCCACGGAGTTGTTGTGAAGCCACTCCTTCGTTATTTTAGCGGTGTGCTTAGGGTCATTGTCTTGTTGGAAGGTAAACCTTCGGCCCAGTCTGAGGTCCAGAGCACTCTGGAAAAGGTTTTCGTCCAGGATATCCCTGTACTTGGCCGCATTCATCTTTCCCTCGATTGCAACCAGTCGTCCTGTCCCTGCAGCTGAAAAACACCCCCACAGCATGATGCTGCCACCACCATGCTTCACTGTTGAGACTGTATTGGACAGGTGATGAGCAGTGCCTGGTTTTCTCCACACATACCGCTTAGAATTAAGGCCAAAAAGTTCTATCTTGGTCTCATCAGACCAGAGGATCTTATTTATCACCATCTTGGAGTCCTTCAGGTGTTTTTTAGCAAACTCCATGGGGCTTTCATGTGTCTTGCACTGAGGAGAGGCTTCCGTCGGGCCACTCTGCCATAAAGCCCCGACTGGTGGATTGCTGCAGTGATGGTTGACTTACTACAACTTTCTCCCATCTCCCGACTGCATCTCTGGAGCTCAGCCACAGTGACCTTTGGGTTCTTCTTTACCTCTCTCACCAGGGCTCTTCTCCCCCGATAGCTCAGTTTGGCCGGACGGCCAGCTCTAGGAAGGGTTCTGGTTGTCCCAAACGTCTTCCATTTGAGGATTATGGAGGCCACTGTGCTCTTAGGAACCTTAAGTGCAGCAGAAATTTTTTTGTAACCTTGGCCAGATCTGTACCTTGCCACAATTCTGTCTCTGAGCTCTTCAGGCAGTTCCTTTGACCTCATATAGACAAATAAATAGACAGCACCTGAGTTAAATATGAGTGTCACAGCAAAGGGTCTGAATACTTATGACCATGTGATATTTAGGTCCCGAGCACGACCGTGCGAGGTCCCTATTGAAATTGCTCGGATATATATATATATATATATATATATATTATTTAGTCCGACCGACTTCAAATTTCTGCTGTGCCTTCTAAAGGCATTGAAGATGAAAAGTTGTGCTATTTGCGAGTTTTCGTCAATGGGCGTGTCCGTGGCGTGGCGTCAAAGATCAAGTCTTCGCCATGACACAGGAAGTTGTTGTAGCTTCAGTGTACATGCTCACATCTGAACCAAACTTTACGTGCTTGATAACTCTCCCACCCCGCTATGGAGGACCAATCCTGAAACAGTCAGAAATAAATACAGAACTAAACAGTTTGCACCACTGTATGGCATACATACTGCTTTAAGACAAAAGACAAAAGCAATGGGTAAGTATTATATTTTCCTAAACCTAAACTGGAACCCCTTCCGTTAGTACTGGCTTCCCTACACTGGTTTCTTTATATTGTGTTTTACTGATGTATGAGTGTTTTCTTTAACAGTTTGCTTTAATGTTTAAAGGCTACTGTCAGTCATTTTAAACATTTCCATATCGTGGGGCATTCAAGCAGCAAAACAAAAAAACTATAGTTATAAATGTGAGATGACAGGACAGAGAATAAATCTATAGAAAACAGAATTCAAGTTTTAGCTTCTGAAATAGTTTAAATGTTCTGATGGATAGATCAGAAGGACGGCTGCTTTACTCCAAACTGTTTCACTGTATGAACCTGGACTGTTTGTGAGACCTTTAGATGTGTAGAAGATTACAGAAGATGAATAACTAAACATCCTGACCAATTGTTTTAGCGGGAGATTTTAATAATCAATGAAGTTATGTAAATGTGCACAGTAGGGCTGTGACGGTTTTGAAACCGAGACCGAAATCGCAACACAGAAGTCCACGGTCTCGTGTCACAGATCCGAGAGGCAGAGCCGCGACACACCGCGGACTGTTGAGCTCTCATTAAAACTGTGCCTGCGGCGGAGACCGGTGGGGGGTGGGCTCGTTAGCGGTGTATATTGTAGGATATTTGTATTAATAGTAGATTATTGTAGTTCATTATCCACCTTAGTTTAGTGTTTATTTACTTGAATCTGCTTCTATGCTTTTCTCCCCATACTCACACACACCTAGCCTGCACCTCTGGGGTCTCATTTATAAACCGTGCGTACGTACAAAACAGGGCTGGAAACATGCGTACGCCACTTCCCAAGCAAAGGATGTGATCTATAAAAAACAAACTTGACGGTCCTGTAAGTAAACTCTGACCATGCGTACGCACATAAAGAGAAGCGAGAAACGGCAACTCACATGGCAGAAGGATGAAACTGAAATGAATACGTGAATACTGTGTAAAATAAATCGAAATATTACCTCTGAGTAGTATAGGCTTAAAGCCTTTCTAAGTAGGGGGCAGTCTTACCTCTGGTCCTAATAATAAGATCCCAATGCCCCAGTGCAGTGATGGGGACGCTGTGCTGTTGGAGATGCTGTCCTTCGGATGAGACGTTAAACCGAGGTCCTGACTCACTGTGGTCATTAAAAATCCCATGGCACTTGTCGCAAAGAGTAGGGGGTTCCCCAGTGTCATGGCAAAAATTCCCAACCTGGCTTTCACCATCTGGCCATCTAATCATCCACCTTAGTAATTGACTCAATGTTTCCCTCCCTCTCTGCCTCAAGCTGAGGTGTAGTGAGCGTTCTGGGGCTAAAATGGCTGCTGTGCATCACCCAGTTGGGTGCTACACATTGGTGGTGGTTGAGGTGAGTCCCCCCCACTTCACTGTGAAGTGCTTTGAGTATCTATGATAAAGCGCTATATAAATGTAATTCATTATTAAATAATCAGACAAGTGCGCAATAAAAAAAACATAATTTAAGATAATTTGCGGCGCACAAAAAGAACCATGATTGAGGATAATAAACACAAGCGATATCCAAGAGATATCCGTTTCTGCAAAAGAACACCTCAAATATGTTTGGACAGTTTAATCAGGAATCATAGTAATTAATACTTGCATGTATTGAAATTTATTCTCATAAATAAGGTGAACAGGAGGACAAATTACATTTAAATTGATGCCGTTTTCAATGCGTCAGTCGAGCAAATACTCATATACAGTGGGGGAAATAAGTATTTGACCCCTTGCTGATTTTGCAGGTTTGCCCACTTACAAAGAATGCAACGATCTATAATTTTAATCATATGTACATTCTAACAGTGAAAGACAGAATCACAAAGAAAATTCCAGAAAATCACATCATATGAATTTATTAAAATTGATAACCATCTGATGAGGAAAAACAAGTATTTGACCCCCTGGACAAACAGCATGTTAATATTTTGTAGAAAAGCCATTATTGGCCAGCACAGATGTCAAACGGTTTTTATAGTTGGTGACAAGGTTTGTGCACATTTCGGCAGGGATGTTGGCCCACTCCTCCCTGCAGACAGCCTCCAAATCATTCAGGTTCCGAGGTTGTCGCCTGGCAACTCGAATTTTAAGCTCCCTCCAAAGATTTTCAATTGGATTCAGGTCTGGAGACTGGCTAGGCCACTCCAGAACCTTGATGTGCTTCTTCTTCAACCACTCTTTTGTTGCTTTGGCGGTGTGCTTAGGGTCGTTGTCGTGCTGAAACACCCATCCTCGACCCATCTTCAGCTCTCTCACTGAGGGAAGGAGATGTTGGTCCAGAATTCCACGATACATGGCCCCGTCCATCCTCCCCTCAATACGATGGAGTTGTCCCGTCCCCTTGGCTGAAAAGCACCCCCAAAGCATGATGTTGCCACCACCATGCTTGACAGTGGGGATGGTGTTCTTTGGGTTGTACTCGGTGTTCTTTGCCCTCCAAACACGACGAGTTGAGTTGAGGCCAAAAAGTTCTATTTTGGTCTCATCTGACCACATCACCTTCTTCCAGGCCTCTTCTGAGTCGTCCAGGTGGTGAATGGCGAACTTCATGCGGGCCTTTACATGTTTCTTCTTGAGCAGGGGGACCTTGCGTGCGCTGCAGGATTTCAATCCATGACGGCGTAGTGTGTTACCAACCGTTTCTTTTGTAACTGTGGTCCCAGCTGCCTTCAGTTGATTCATCAGTTCCCCCCTTGTGGTTTTGGGATGATTCCTCACCGTTCGCATGATCAGGGACACCCCACAAGGCGAGATCTTGTGTGGAGGCCCAGACCGAGGGAGGTTGGCGGTGGTGTGGTGCTTCTTCCATTTCCTGATAACTGCACCGACAGTTGATCTTTTCTCTCCAAGTTGCTTTCCGATTCTCTTGTAGCCCATCCCAGCCTTGTGCAGATCAACAATCTTGTCCCTGATGTCCGTAGAAAGCTCTTTGGTCTTGCCCATGGTGGTGATGTTGGATGCTGGTTGTTTGGGTGTTGACAGGTGTCTTTTATACAGGTAACGAGGTGAGGCAGGTGTATTTGATGTAGATAATTGGTTGGGATTGGGGCTGTGTCTTAAAGAAAGACTAACTGGCTTGTAGGAGCCAGAATACTTGCTGTTTGGTAGGGGGTCATATACTTGTTTTTCCTCATCAGATGGTTATCAATTTTTATAAATTCATATGATGTGATTTTCTGGAATTTTCTTTGGGATTCTGTCTTTCACTGTTAGAATGTACATATGATTAAAATTGTAGATTGTTGCATTCTTTGTAAGTGGGCAAACCTGCAAAATCAGCAAGGGGTCAAATACTTATTTCCCCCACTGTATTGTTATCACATGTTTGTTTCCTTATTGAGCCAAATTTTATTGTCATTTACAACAAGTCACAGGCTATTTCTTTTACCTCATCACCAGCCTCGTTAAGTGAGTGGAGTGTTTGTGTAGCCTAAATACATGTTTGAACACAGGTGGAAAGCATTTGGTTTACTCTCTTTTCAAACGGGGTAATCCAAATTAGTACCTGGGTCATCCCGTCTTGCATGTGTGTGTCCCTGCAATGCAATGCAAGCCTTGCATTGAAAATCGGACACTCCCTGTTAAAAGTGAGTGACATTATTCATTGCCATGCTCTCATGGCTGGAGATGAGGACCTAATTAAATCCTCAGAAGCATTCCAGAAGCTTTATTGGTCAAAGTGGTCAGAATACATATCACACACTGCCTTGAGCACCATTAGTGATTTGAAATATAACAAACCAACCAAACTACCACTCACTGAGGACATCACAAAACTTCACAAGTATCTTGACAAACATGCAGACTCAGCAACCGCAGCACTGAAGGAGGATGCAACAGCGCAGAACTATTCCATAGTCCTCTTCAACAGAAGACGTGTTGGTGAGGTCTCAAAGATGAAACTGAGGAATTTTTTGGAACGAGTTTGCTCAAACACCCATGAAGCAATGGGGCTGTCAGAATATGAACAGAAGCTTTGCAGCTATTTTCAGCGAGTTGAACTGAGAGGAAAAAGGGAGAGAAAGGTAGCAGTGCTACTAACACCTGAAATGGTGATGGCACTCAATCTGATGATTGAGAAGAGAAGGGAATGTGGCGTGCCAGACAAAAACGAGTACTTATTTGCTGTACCAAAGTGTCTGACTTACTACTGAGGACATCAAAGTCTCAGAAGGTTTGCTGATGAATGTGGTGCGAAGAAGCCTGATTATTTACGATCTACTCAATTGCGCAAAGAAATAGCAACCCCTTCCCAAATCTTAAACTTAAAGAACAATGAAATAGATCAGCTTGCTGATTTCTTGGGACATGATATAACAGTGCATAGACAATTCTACCGGCTGTCTGAGCCCACCATACAAAGTGCAAAGATCTCCAAGTTGCTTCTTGCACTTGAAAAGGGAAAGTTACATGAGCTTCAAGGACAATCTCTTGATGAAATTGAAGGTGGTTATAGTTTTTATTGTCATATTATATTTTTGTTTATTTTTCTTCTGTAGACAGCTAGTATGGTATGCACTTTAACAGTGTCTTTATGGGTTATATTTTGCAGACCTTTTTCATCACTTGAGTTTTATTGAAAATTACTAATTCCAATTAGAATTTTGTAGTTTCATAGTAATTAATAGGGACGTGACGAGATTAAAATGTGATGAGATTTCTCATCAGGTGAAAGACACACAATTGACATTATTTACACACTTTCACACCATAAGTCCAGGAGTTTCTAACTGAATAAAAATTAAATACCTAGAAAGGCCCAGAAAATGCAGTCCATTTACTATTTACAAAGACGTTGCAATTGCCCAAGGATTGCAATTCTGTTTCGCTGCTGCCAAACACACACGACTTCTTCGCCCTAACAAACTCGGGTTAGTGGTACGGGAAGGACAGAACCAGCATGTAGTTCACAATGTCAGCGCTAGGAAAGCCAGGATACACAGGGAGCCAGACACTTGCTGGAGGATTTAGTGCGAGTGGACGCATTTAACTGTGCTACATTGTAAATCCAGTAAAAAGCACCAATTCAGTTTTTACGCCTGGGGTCAGACTTTGTGCTTTCCATAATATGCTATAGAGCAAAAAATGTATTATTACATTTTACATATATATACATATTATATTACATATTACATTTATTATGCTATTCGATTAACACCTTGTCTACACAATATCTAAACTGTTAAAATGCATTTCAGACACATTCTTAATCAGCAGGCACACAAAATTGCACTGCAATTCTGGGTCTAAACAGAGAAGCGCAAACCACAGAGGAGAAACAGGGAACAAACAGGTGGCTTTCCTTGCTAAACATTTTACCAATAAATAGAAATGTTTAGTACACTATGACTAATCTTAACATTTTTTTGGCAAGTTTGATTGAATTATTAGTGTAAGTGGCTGCAGCCTGTGGACTGATTTCAAAAACTGTTGTCCACATTAGTGACTTAACTTAACTGGGGGGGAAAAACATGGTAAAATAGGGTCCAGGTTGAAAAATACTGACAATTTACATATTTTCCACTTGGCATACACTATATGGCCAAAAAGTACTCCAACTAATTATTGAGTTGATGGAGGAGGGATAAAGATATGGGATTGTTTTTCAGGGTTTGGTATAGGCCCCTTAGTTCAAGTAAAGGATAATCTTATTGTTGCGGGATACAGAGATACTTTAGACAACTGAGTGCTTTTGTTTTGTGTATTCAACATGAAAACATGGTTATACGATATAAGATTGGTGTGGAGGAACTCGAGTGGCCTGAACAGAACTCAACCCTATTGAACCTGCCTTCTTGTCCCTAAAGTCCCACAGACAAGCTAAAATGTTTTAAAAGCCTTTCCTGAAGATTGTTATGGTGCATCTCTATGTTAATGCCCATGGTTTTGGACTGGGATGTCCAGCAAGCTCATATTAGATGTGATTGTCAGATGTCTCCAGACTGTTGGCCATATAGTGTACCACAACTTCATTTCTCAATTGAAGATAATGTCTGTGAAAGAAATACCAGTGCATTTACCATTTTAATAAGACACACTTTAGATCACGGTAAGTTGACCCCTAACCCTAGTCCTTGCATTTATGGAAAGTATGTTATTTCACAAATTAAGTACATTTCCAGGTTACAAATTGATTTACTTTTTTTTATTATTATTTTTACTACTACTGTATGGTAGAACTTTACCACCTGATAAGCAGAATCCTGCCATAATGAGGAATGCAAAAGCTTATAATTTGTTGTGTTTAAACTAAAACTAAAAATTAAACTTTTGAATTGTTCGTCCAGATTTCACAGATGATGATGACAAGGATGAAAGTGAAGATGAAGAAACCATTGCTTTTGATACAGCACGGGAATCTGGAGTTCCCTGTGGTAAGTACCAAGTAAGTAGCTTGTATGTATGTAGTACTGAAACATTTAATTTACTTCAGCAAGAACATGAATGTAACAGGGATTTTGTAACTGCCTTTGAAGCAGTATATACTCACAATAGTTTTCCACTTAAAACAGGGTACCCGCGGGCTCTGAAAAGTATTAAAAAAGTCTTAAATTTCATATTCTAAAAATAAGGCCTTAAAAGTATTACATTTAATTTACAAAGTATTAAATTTCGTTTACCAAGGTCTTAAATTTTTTCTTGTATTTTCGTAGGATTAAATAAATGCCGTAACGTCACAAATAAATACTTTTTGTGTGTGTGACTTTACAATTTACTCAGTTTGGTGTGACTCTGATGTGATACGGCAGTACAGGTAACGTTACCGTTTACGTCAGTTTTTAGCTTTACGCTCTGGACTGTTGAGTGTTCGCGGTGCACGAGCTCTGGCATCCAGCTCTGGTGCGAGTCAGTCAGTTGTTAGGAAAGAAAGCAAAACGTCTTTGACGTGCTACTAACAAGCTAACGCTAGCTCGTCGCCTCAGAATGGGCAAGTGTCTGAAGATCATTAGGCCAGAGATACGGACAAGTTGGCGGACGAGGCTGAGGGCAGTGGCGCAGAGGTTAGCGCAACAAGCGGATCGAAGTGCGAGCCAGTCACACTATGGCGAGCGATAATGAAACTGCGGAACTGGAAGACCCAGTGCAGGTTGCTGGTCGTTACAACAGCAACGGAGAGACAGTTGTGCATAACGACGAGGACCGTGTCTGTGTGTCGGTGTTGCGCCGCTGTTGTAGTGTAACGTTATGTGAATGGAAACATCCAACTAACACACATTAAACTTACATCACCCGATGTGCCGATCACCTGGACGAGGAAAAAACAAACCGGAGCCCAACTCCTTGTCCCTGTTGCTTTCAAGCCAATACTATATAATAGGCTACTATATTTCAAGCAGCCTTTAGATGCAAATACAGAATAGAATGAATAATCACTGAAGCAATTGGCATATTATATTACATTACCTTTTCTAGCCAAGGTGTAACTAATTGCAACAACTCATACCACACAATGTTTTTGTATTTTGATTTCACCCCTTAAGAGTTCTTAGTGCACAAATATTGCATTAATTTCATAGGTGTCATTTGACGTGTCTCCATCACTTTTTTTAAAAGCATTTGTTAAATATGTTTTGAAAAATGGTTTGCAACAAGAAATGTAAAAAATAGATAAAAGAAGAAACAAATATGCATTGTCCAAAAAAAGTTTCTTAAGCTACAAAAACAAGCTGCTGAGTACTGCATTATATTCTGTTTTAATTGTCACCTGAATCACTTTATATAAATAAAGACAATTCTAACATAAATTGTCTCCAGAATGTAGGAAATTAAGTGTTTAATGCTCAAAATCTTCTAGGGGAGGATCCCCAGACCCCCCATTTATATATTTTAGCATTGAATATTTCATCAAATAGTGTTAAAATGTTGTCTTGTCCAATATTGTGAATCGTGCGTGTGAGCTAAGTGTATCGTCATACCCCTAAACTGAACCCCACCACTTTTAAACACAAAGTGACGTCCATGATTCATTTTATCTTATTAAAGCCCAAACACACCCCAAAAAACTATAGTGTGTTAAATATGAATGTATTATAATAAAATGTTTTATTAAATTCACGTAACTTCATAAATAATTTCCTCAGGCTTTTACTGCTTCAAAATTCATATAGATTTTCCAATAAACGGCAGTGAAGTTGGTATTAAATTTCATCCTAGGTGGTATTAAAAAGTCTTTAAAAGTCTTAAATTTAACTTTGAGAATCCTGGGGGGGTACCCTGTAATAGCGCCTTTCTAGTCTTCTGATCACTCAAAGCTTAGTGACATACATACATTGCCAACTGCTTATCAAAACAGAAATTCATACACATCCACACCCTAAAACAGCCATCACAAGCATTTGGGATTCAGTATCTTGATCAAGGACACTTCAACAGATTGGAGGAGCAGGGAATTTGAACCATAGATCTTTGATTAGCAGGCAACCTGCTCTACCTCAGTCACAGTTCCTAAAACTACTAACTCTTCAGCCCTGTGGTTACCAAAGACTGAATTATAAATAAATATCTTCAATATATTACTCCTAAACCATTACTCAACGCTGTAATACCATTTGGTAACTATGCACTGTCACCACCCTATGGTTTAAAGGTGGTATGTAAACCATTTTATGTAGACAAGCATTGTAAAACAATGATTTGAATATCAGTTTCAACAGAGCATTAAGTGTTTGAAAATAAAATTTCTTTTTGAAAGTCATCGTAAACCTGTTTGTCCTGGGTGCTGGGGCAGAGGAGTGCACTGGATTCTTTGTGCATTGAATTGCAAATTGAATAAAATGAATTAACTAGCCTATATATAAGGAAATTTTCTCTGTACATATTGTCATATACAGTACATACAAAAAGATGTTTGAATAATAATACAGATATAATGCAAATCATACAACAATAACTATCCTTCAGTAAAAACTATGCTTTCCTGTTGTATACTTTTCAGACGAAAACATGGACACATCTGGATGTACATCCACTGAAGCTGACAGACAATATGACAATATGTCTGGACACAATGATATGGTAACGTTGGATTTTAATTTGGGATTCACATTCAAAATAATGGCAGCAGCACTCTTGATAGGTTTTTATGACAATTGCAATGAAGATGGGGAACAGCATGAGCACCAAAATGTTATAACTGAAGGGCTACTCTTTAAAAAAGAATTTCTTCCTTCTTCCCCCTTTTCCCCTTCTCTCCTTTCAAACCCCTCTCCTGCAGTCGGGAGGCTGTTCTTAGAGCGTTCATCTGTCAGAGACACTGAGAACGAGTCAGACTGTTGTGTCAGTGACTCTGGTCAAGGGTCAGGAATTGCCACTGGACACTCAGGGAGGTCAGCTCTTTGTTCGCTTCAGACTGGGAGAGCAGAGGAAAAAAAAGCAAAGTACTGGATGGAGGACGTTTTTCATTTTCAACAAAAACATAAAAACATCTGAAGATCTTCATCAGCTATAGCTGACAGATGTATCTTTGGACACAATATTGTGGTCCAGCTGGAATTTAATTTTCACCAAGTGAATATTATCCAGATTAACATCAGTTTCCTCAATCTCAATACTGTCATATTTACTGCATTTGTTTATCCTAAGAAGGTATCCTGCAAGGTACTTAAATTAAAAAAATATTTATCTATTTTGTCATTTTATTTGCTTTCAGGTGCTACCAGAGGTAAACTTACATCTGCCAGGCGACCATGGACCAAATCTGAGGCCAGTGCTGTGATGCGACACTTTACCTCTCACATCAGGAAAGGTTTCTTGGCATCAAAGAAGGAATGTGAGATGTGCAAAAGCTGTGAGCACCCAGATTTGCAAAGCAGGTCATTGCAAAATATAAGAGATTTTAGGATAGGACCAATAGGATTGGAGTGATTTCATTCACGTTCAGACCTGCTACGCCTAGAGGCGTTCCCATAGTGTCGTAACCGACGCAGTGTCTCGTTCCCCTTCTCGGGGAACCAGGGTTACATACGTAACCCGAGACGTTTCCCTACCAGTCAGTCAGAACTGAAGAAGTCTCTTGGATGAGGGACAAAAGGTCTTATAATATCTTCAACCAAGTCCAGTTGCCTTTGATTTTAACTTACACATTATCAAGCTTCACAAACTAAAGCTAAAAGTTAACTCTCCCTGCTTCACTATAAGGTTATTTTCAAGTTTCCCCTCAGCACTCATACAAACTAAAATATGACCGGACTTCATAGTGACTGAAAAATCTCCGCAGCGTTGTCTTCCTACATTGACCCAAACAAAACCGACGTT
>NW_024040040.1:24807418-24823787 GCF_014851395.1 Micropterus salmoides | reverse complement strand
TGAAGTGTGCCGGTACTGTCACTTTGACATTTTACTCTTTGGCGCACCACTCTCCTCTGCCCTCTCCAGGTCAGGTTTTCTGGAGTGGGCACAACGTGACGCTCACTTTCCTGTTCTCTCCTCCCTGCTAATCTCCGCGGGGAGATCGGGAGCCTTTCATGCAGCCGTGTGCAGCTGCTCCTCAGTCATTTATCGTAAACCGACCAATCAGGAGGAGGCGGGACATTAAAAAAAGGTTGAGGCACTACAGCAAAATTTAGAAATGTTGAACTCGTTCTGTATGCACAGTTTTTATTACTGACAAGTTAATTTTCATAAACAAAGACTTTTCTTGCACAATAATTTAATAACGAAAACCACCCCAAAAATGAAACTTCTGTTTGTCCAACTGGAATTATATTATAGGCTACTAATGGTAAGCTATAGTAGCCTATACTATTTATTAAAATTTGCACTAATCAAACCTTAACCACAGTGGTGTAGGCTAATTTCAGAGAAAGGTGGGGTTTTTTGTGAAACATCTGAATCTCAACTAATAAACTATCTGTAGGCAAATTATCCAATTAAGTTTAACATGTAATATATTATTACTTACTTTATACCTTTTACTCATCCAGTTTGTGGATATATTTTGTTTATCAAATGGTCAGAAATTAGAAGAAAATGCATAGATTTCAGTCACAAGACAACTCATTACCTTTACTGTACGCGTACCGGCCATGCTTACTGTCACGCGAAGTCACCCCCCAAAGGCCCATTCTGAACCAGGAGAAACCCTGCATTGAGTCAAAGTGCTTCAGGAACACTGGACATGTGTTAGAGCTACAAAAACAATACGCCCTTGCCAGTCCCCAGATCATTATTGAGCATTATTGCTGCACTACTGAGACACAGTCACTAAGATGGCGAGACCCTGCAGGGTTTTCCAGCCTCACGGATATCTCAACCCTACTGCCCAGTACAGACACCAAACCACCAAAGACACCCAGAACTGGTTTATCATCCCTCCGCTTGCACTCCCACATGTCTCAGAGCTGGAGATCAAGCAGATGCTACACACTCTGTGCAGTGGACTAGTTAGTAGTAATGTAGTAAGTTAGTACTGACTTTGGAGTGGCAAAGGATAATTATGGCCAAAATGTTTAAAATAAGCCCTGTGGTTGTTCTTGTGGAGAGAAACAGTGCCATTTTATTTAGTTAAAAAGTACTTTCAAATTTCAGCACTTTGAAGCTTGTACCTGATAACCTGCTGTTTCAAGATGAAATTTTCTGTTCCATGACCTTACTTTCATCCATCTAGAGGTAACCCTAACCCCTAACCCCCTACCCTGGATGTGCCTTTTGTGCTGTGTATCAAACTTAATGACTGACCGCTACCAAGCACCACACTGAGATCAATCATAGTGTTAATACAGGACCTGGTATTTATAATGATGATACAACCTGCCAAATGTTACAAACATGCAATTAATAATAAACATTACATTAACACAGAGTCAGACTGAGCTGTCTTACCCTTTCAAAAACATCACATTTTTAAAACCGAACCTAATCATTTAGGCCAACAGGCCAGTCACTCTCGCTTAGTGATGGGTCAGACAATTTACAATGGTCACTGTTCTACAAACATATTAAAAGTTGTTAAACGCTAGGTCACCAACTGCTAATTCTTTGATTTGATTTTATATTCATATTCTTCTTCTACATTTTCTGGTTCTTTACTCAGGTTGAGGACAAAACAAGACATTTGAGAACATCCTCTTGGAATTTGGGAAACAATGACATTTTCCAACCTTTATCTAACATTTTATAGACCAAACTAATTGATTAATCAAAATAATTATGGACAAATTAATTGACAAAGAAAATAATTATTAGCTGAAGCCCTAGGACCGTATATTCCACTGATAATTTTTACATGGATGGGAATGAGCTAAGGACAACGCAAGAAGTCTTTGGAGGTTCTCAGTCATCCAGGTCATAGTTATCCAAAGAAGGTCAAGGGCAACTAGACTTGGTTGAATATACTAGAAGATGTTTCATCCCTCATTCAAGAGACTCAGTTCTGAAATGACTAGTAGGCAAACTAAGCTATTTAACCTCTGTGGGGTCGTTTCCCGGGATCATCTATACCGCTGGTTCGTTAGTGCTCCTGGCTGTGGCAATGACAGTCATTTTGGTTGTTAGAACCACCAGAGGCCAAGTCTGAACGACCATCGTTGGCATCTTTACCTGAGGCCAAAAGTGAACGTTTTTCTAGTTTCCTGGGAATTGATGAAAGGACATCCTTATAAGTGGGGGACAAGCGGTGGTGTAGACCCCCTCCTCTGTTCAGCAATGGCTTTTCAACCCGGGTGTAGATGGCTTCCTTGACACCTCTTTCCAACCATCCATCTTCTCTGTCTGAAATGTGCACCTGGTGGTCCTCAAACGAGTGTCCTCTGTCCTTCAGATGTAAGTAGACTGCAGAGTCTTGACCTGAGGAGTTGGTGCTTCTGTGTTGAGCCATGCGTTTGTGTAGTGGTTGTTTGGACCGCATACACTAGATTGCTTTTCTTGTGTTTGGGTGGGCGGTCTTTAGGGTGGACCAGTATCTGCTTAGTGTGTTCTTGGGTTTAAATAACACAGGGATGTGATGTTTGCTGAAAATCCTCCAGAGTTTCTCTGATCCTCCAGACACGTATGGAATCACAATGTTGTTGTGTTTGACCTTCTTTTCCTCATCCCCTGTAGTTTTGTTCTTCCTGGATCTTGTGTCTGTTTTCACAAAGGTCCAAGCCAGAGAGAAGGAACAAATCCACCTGAAGGCGGACCTTTGTGAAAACAGCCACAAGATCTTGGAAGAACAACACTACTGGGGATGAGGAAAAAGAAGGTCAAACGCAACAACATTGAGATTCCATATGTATGGAATATTCATTATTCATTACTATCACTTGCAAATGACAAACTGGACCGACCGAGCACCGACTACAACGGAGCGCATCTTCTCATGCTGTTTCTACAGTCACTCTTGCTGGCTGGCTGCTTACCTGTTCCCGCGATACAGGTCCATCTATCCTTTCAGTCACACCTGACCTCAATCGCCTTAAGCACCTCACATCAATCTTCTCATGCAGTAAAAAACAAATCTATATTCTGATAACACATGTCCAGTGTGTCCTGCATGGGGTACCCAGCAAGGTCCATGTACAGAACTCGGCTGCCAGGGTTTTCACTCACACTAGGCTGTGGCGGCACATCACCCCAATCCTCACTCAGCTTCACTGGCTCCCGGTCAAATTCCGCATCACCTACAAAATCCTCCTCCTCACCTATAAATCCTTCCATGCCAACGCCCCCCAGTACCTAATGGACCTTCTCCACCCTTACACACCCTCACGGAACCTACGGTCCACTGACAAGAGCTTGCTCTCTGTCCCCCACACCAGACTTTTGGGGACAGAGCCTTCAGAGTCACAGCCCCCACCCTCTGGAACTCCATCCCCAAATGCTCCCTCTCTGGACAACTTCAAAAATCTACTAAAAACCACCTCTTTATTATTATACTATATAAAAATACAAGTTGTTGTTATTATTATTATTATTATTATGATTCCATATATGTCTGGGCACTGTTTCAGAAAGCAGGTTCAACAAACTCTGGGTTGACAAACTGAGCTGTCAAACTCAAGAGTTTCTTGTTTCAGAACAGGTGATTAAAATTAGTTCAGTCAACTCTGAGTATGTTGAACCTGCTGGAAGCATGTGCTTGGGGATGAAAAAAAGCCATCATTAATGCATACCATGGCAACGGGTAAATAAAGGCAGAGCTCCATTTTAATCAGGTTGAGCTAGAAATATGAATGCGTGCCAACGGGACCATGATAGGCTCTAAAACGCAGGATCGATACATTAATAATATTTTATACAGCATTGCTCATTCATCATTTACCAGACTGGGATTTCCTTAATGAATGATAAAATGCTGGAATTCTCCTACAGCCCATTACATTCATTTAAATAGGAAGGCTATATATAATAGGCCTAAGCTGTAACCCGACGGGACTAAATGCCGGTGGCAATAACTGAAGATAAAAATATTGAATTGAACAGATTAGACATAGTTTAGGCTACTCAAGGGGGTGGCGATGGAGCAATGGATAAGACTATGCCTTTGGTGTGAGAGACCCGGGTTCAATCCCCCCCTGTGATCCATCCACTATTGTGTCCCTGCAAGACACTTAACCATTAGTTGAACTCTAAATGAATAAATGTAAAAAAAAATTGTACTCATGGACCTGTGATTGTAAAGCCACAGTCCAACTCAGTAGGTTAGCTTATTAATTATTTTTTGTGTGTCTAGTTTCAAACTGTAAACTGTAAAGTTTTAGACGTCTATTTTACATTGATACAATCTTGCTCATTTCATATTTTATGAAATGCTGTCAAAACACATTCAGACTATCAGCAGACTTTTAAACTACATTTATTTGTTTCAGCTGCACCGCAGTCATCCTCACTCAGAAATATTCACATCATATCCAGCTGATAACTACAATAGGAATGTTCTAATCTGTGCGACCACAGTATGAAAGATTACTGTTCATTGATCAGTTTTAAACAGATTCGTTTAAACAGTGATTACTGCAGCACTGTAGTGCACGGTAGGCCTAAGTGGTTTTGTGCAACTGTTGCCAACCTGACAGCTGCCATTTGTCCACAGAGTCACTGTGTTATAAAGGACAGTGTAGTCTATAGATTTTATTCTGTGCTGAGAATAAATCCATGATATCCAAAGATTACTCTTTGTCCATACATCGATGACAGATTCATCATAAAAGCGTCATGTTCAAGATCATGTTTGGGGAAAAAAACTAACAGCCTATCAATGTTTCTAAAGACGTAATTGTAATTAGGTTCCAATATGTGCTTTGATATCGACAGTAGGGATGAAACAATTACCGGTTTAACGGTAAAGCATAGTAAAATTCCCGACGGTTATTATTACCGTACACATTTTAATTACCATGATAACCGGGTACGGTTAACCGTGCTGTTATAATCTCACGGCGCGGATGCACAGAATGCAACGTCGGTTTGTTTGGGTCAATGTAGGAAGACAACGCTGCGGAGATTTTTCAGTCACTATGAAGTCCGGTCATATTTTAGTTTGTATGAGTGCTGAGGGGAAACTTGAAAATAACCTTATAGTGAAGCAGGGAGAGTTAACTTTTAGCTTTAGTTTGTGAAGCTTGATAATGTGTAAGTTAAAATCAAAGGCAACTGGACTTGGTTGAAGATATTATAAGACCTTTTGTCCCTCATCCAAGAGACTTCTTCAGTTCTGACTGACTGGTAGGGAAACGTCTCGGGTTACGTATGTAACCCTGGTTCCCCGAGAAGGGGAACGAGACACTGCGTCGGTTACGACACTATGGGAACGCCTCTAGGCGTAGCAGGTCTGAACGTGAATGAAATCACTCCAATCCTATTGGTCCTATCCTAAAATCTCTTATATTTTGCAATGACCTGCTTTGCAAATCTGGGTGCTCACAGCTTTTGCACATCTCACATTCCTTCTTTGATGCCAAGAAACCTTTCCTGATGTGAGAGGTAAAGTGTCGCATCACAGCACTGGCCTCAGATTTGGTCCATGGTCGCCTGGCAGATGTAAGTTTACCTCTGGTAGCACCTGAAAGCAAATAAAATGACAAAATAGATAAATATTTTTTTAATTTAAGTACCTTGCAGGATACCTTCTTAGGATAAACAAATGCAGTAAATATGACAGTATTGAGATTGAGGAAACTGATGTTAATCTGGATAATATTCACTTGGTGAAAATTAAATTCCAGCTGGACCACAATATTGTGTCCAAAGATACATCTGTCAGCTATAGCTGATGAAGATCTTCAGATGTTTTTATGTTTTTGTTGAAAATGAAAAACGTCCTCCATCCAGTACTTTGCTTTTTTTTCCTCTGCTCTCCCAGTCTGAAGCGAACAAAGAGCTGACCTCCCTGAGTGTCCAGTGGCAATTCCTGACCCTTGACCAGAGTCACTGACACAACAGTCTGACTCGTTCTCAGTGTCTCTGACAGATGAACGCTCTAAGAACAGCCTCCCGACTGCAGGAGAGGGGTTTGAAAGGAGAGAAGGGGAAAAGGGGGAAGAAGGAAGAAATTCTTTTTTAAAGAGTAGCCCTTCAGTTATAACATTTTGGTGCTCATGCTGTTCCCCATCTTCATTGCAATTGTCATAAAAACCTATCAAGAGTGCTGCTGCCATTATTTTGAATGTGAATCCCAAATTAAAATCCAACGTTACCATATCATTGTGTCCAGACATATTGTCATATTGTCTGTCAGCTTCAGTGGATGTACATCCAGATGTGTCCATGTTTTCGTCTGAAAAGTATACAACAGGAAAGCATAGTTTTTACTGAAGGATAGTTATTGTTGTATGATTTGCATTATATCTGTATTATTATTCAAACATCTTTTTGTATGTACTGTATATGACAATATGTACAGAGAAAATTTCCTTATATATAGGCTAGTTAATTCATTTTATTCAATTTGCAATTCAATGCACAAAGAATCCAGTGCACTCCTCTGCCCCAGCACCCAGGACAAACAGGTTTACGATGACTTTCAAAAAGAAATTTTATTTTCAAACACTTAATGCTCTGTTGAAACTGATATTCAAATCATTGTTTTACAATGCTTTGTCTACATAAAATGGTTTACATACCACCTTTAAACCATAGGGTGGTGACAGTGCATAGTTACCAAATGGTATTACAGCGTTGAGTAATGGTTTAGGAGTAATATATTGAAGATATTTATTTATAATTCAGTCTTTGGTAACCACAGGGCTGAAGAGTTAGTAGTTTTAGGAACTGTGACTGAGGTAGAGCAGGTTGCCTGCTAATCAAAGATCTATGGTTCAAATTCCCTGCTCCTCCAATCTGTTGAAGTGTCCTTGATCAAGATACTGAATCCCAAATGCTTGTGATGGCTGTTTTAGGGTGTGGATGTGTATGAATTTCTGTTTTGATAAGCAGTTGGCAATGTATGTATGTCACTAAGCTTTGAGTGATCAGAAGACTAGAAAGGCGCTATTACAGGGTACCCCCCCAGGATTCTCAAAGTTAAATTTAAGACTTTTAAAGACTTTTTAATACCACCTAGGATGAAATTTAATACCAACTTCACTGCCGTTTATTGGAAAATCTATATGAATTTTGAAGCAGTAAAAGCCTGAGGAAATTATTTATGAAGTTACGTGAATTTAATAAAACATTTTATTATAATACATTCATATTTAACACACTATAGTTTTTTGGGGTGTGTTTGGGCTTTAATAAGATAAAATGAATCATGGACGTCACTTTGTGTTTAAAAGTGGTGGGGTTCAGTTTAGGGGTATGACGATACACTTAGCTCACACGCACGATTCACAATATTGGACAAGACAACATTTTAACACTATTTGATGAAATATTCAATGCTAAAATATATAAATGGGGGGTCTGGGGATCCTCCCCTAGAAGATTTTGAGCATTAAACACTTAATTTCCTACATTCTGGAGACAATTTATGTTAGAATTGTCTTTATTTATATAAAGTGATTCAGGTGACAATTAAAACAGAATATAATGCAGTACTCAGCAGCTTGTTTTTGTAGCTTAAGAAACTTTTTTTGGACAATGCATATTTGTTTCTTCTTTTATCTATTTTTTACATTTCTTGTTGCAAACCATTTTTCAAAACATATTTAACAAATGCTTTTAAAAAAAGTGATGGAGACACGTCAAATGACACCTATGAAATTAATGCAATATTTGTGCACTAAGAACTCTTAAGGGGTGAAATCAAAAATACAAAAACATTGTGTGGTATGAGTTGTTGCAATTAGTTACACCTTGGCTAGAAAAGGTAATGTAATATAATATGCCAATTGCTTCAGTGATTATTCATTCTATTCTGTATTTGCATCTAAAGGCTGCTTGAAATATAGTAGCCTATTATATAGTATTGGCTTGAAAGCAACAGGGACAAGGAGTTGGGCTCCGGTTTGTTTTTTCCTCGTCCAGGTGATCGGCACATCGGGTGATGTAAGTTTAATGTGTGTTAGTTGGATGTTTCCATTCACATAACGTTACACTACAACAGCGGCGCAACACCGACACACAGACACGGTCCTCGTCGTTATGCACAACTGTCTCTCCGTTGCTGTTGTAACGACCAGCAACCTGCACTGGGTCTTCCAGTTCCGCAGTTTCATTATCGCTCGCCATAGTGTGACTGGCTCGCACTTCGATCCGCTTGTTGCGCTAACCTCTGCGCCACTGCCCTCAGCCTCGTCCGCCAACTTGTCCGTATCTCTGGCCTAATGATCTTCAGACACTTGCCCATTCTGAGGCGACGAGCTAGCGTTAGCTTGTTAGTAGCACGTCAAAGACGTTTTGCTTTCTTTCCTAACAACTGACTGACTCGCACCAGAGCTGGATGCCAGAGCTCGTGCACCGCGAACACTCAACAGTCCAGAGCGTAAAGCTAAAAACTGACGTAAACGGTAACGTTACCTGTACTGCCGTATCACATCAGAGTCACACCAAACTGAGTAAATTGTAAAGTCACACACACAAAAAGTATTTATTTGTGACGTTACGGCATTTATTTAATCCTACGAAAATACAAGAAAAAATTTAAGACCTTGGTAAACGAAATTTAATACTTTGTAAATTAAATGTAATACTTTTAAGGCCTTATTTTTAGAATATGAAATTTAAGACTTTTTAATACTTTTCAGAGCCCGCGGGTACCCTGTTTTAAGTGGAAAACTATTGTGAGTATATACTGCTTCAAAGGCAGTTACAAAATCCCTGTTACATTCATGTTCTTGCTGAAGTAAATTAAATGTTTCAGTACTACATACATACAAGCTACTTACTTGGTACTTACCACAGGGAACTCCAGATTCCCGTGCTGTATCAAAAGCAATGGTTTCTTCATCTTCACTTTCATCCTTGTCATCATCATCTGTGAAATCTGGACGAACAATTCAAAAGTTTAATTTTTAGTTTTAGTTTAAACACAACAAATTATAAGCTTTTGCATTCCTCATTATGGCAGGATTCTGCTTATCAGGTGGTAAAGTTCTACCATACAGTAGTAGTAAAAATAATAATAAAAAAAAGTAAATC
This sequence comes from Micropterus salmoides, assembly GCF_014851395.1. NCBI lineage: Eukaryota > Metazoa > Chordata > Actinopteri > Centrarchiformes > Centrarchidae > Micropterus > Micropterus salmoides. The sequence goes on along the minus strand of NW_024040040.1, from coordinate 24,814,595 downwards.
AATTTGTAACCTGGAAATGTACTTAATTTGTGAAATAACATACTTTCCATAAATGCAAGGACTAGGGTTAGGGGTCAACTTACCGTGATCATAAAGTGTGTCTTATTAAAATGGTAAATGCACTGGTATTTCTTTCACAGACATTATCTTCAATTGAGAAATGAAGTTGTGGTACACTATATGGCCAACAGTCTGGAGACATCTGACAATCACATCTAATATGAGCTTGCTGGACATCCCAGTCCAAAACCATGGGCATTAACATAGAGATGCACCATAACAATCTTCAGGAAAGGCTTTTAAAACATTTTAGCTTGTCTGTGGGACTTTAGGGACAAGAAGGCAGGTTCAATAGGGTTGAGTTCTGTTCAGGCCACTCGAGTTCCTCCACCCAATCTTATATCGTATAACCATGTTTTCATGTTGAATACACAAAACAAAAGCACTCAGTTGTCTAAAGTATCTCTGTATCCCGCAACAATAAGATTATCCTTTACTTGAACTAAGGGGCCTATACCAAACCCTGAAAAACAATCCCATATCTTTATCCCTCCTCCATCAACTCAATAATTAGTTGGAGTACTTTTTGGCCATATAGTGTATGCCAAGTGGAAAATATGTAAATTGTCAGTATTTTTCAACCTGGACCCTATTTTACCATGTTTTTCCCCCCCAGTTAAGTTAAGTCACTAATGTGGACAACAGTTTTTGAAATCAGTCCACAGGCTGCAGCCACTTACACTAATAATTCAATCAAACTTGCCAAAAAAATGTTAAGATTAGTCATAGTGTACTAAACATTTCTATTTATTGGTAAAATGTTTAGCAAGGAAAGCCACCTGTTTGTTCCCTGTTTCTCCTCTGTGGTTTGCGCTTCTCTGTTTAGACCCAGAATTGCAGTGCAATTTTGTGTGCCTGCTGATTAAGAATGTGTCTGAAATGCATTTTAACAGTTTAGATATTGTGTAGACAAGGTGTTAATCGAATAGCATAATAAATGTAATATGTAATATAATATGTATATATATGTAAAATGTAATAATACATTTTTTGCTCTATAGCATATTATGGAAAGCACAAAGTCTGACCCCAGGCGTAAAAACTGAATTGGTGCTTTTTACTGGATTTACAATGTAGCACAGTTAAATGCGTCCACTCGCACTAAATCCTCCAGCAAGTGTCTGGCTCCCTGTGTATCCTGGCTTTCCTAGCGCTGACATTGTGAACTACATGCTGGTTCTGTCCTTCCCGTACCACTAACCCGAGTTTGTTAGGGCGAAGAAGTCGTGTGTGTTTGGCAGCAGCGAAACAGAATTGCAATCCTTGGGCAATTGCAACGTCTTTGTAAATAGTAAATGGACTGCATTTTCTGGGCCTTTCTAGGTATTTAATTTTTATTCAGTTAGAAACTCCTGGACTTATGGTGTGAAAGTGTGTAAATAATGTCAATTGTGTGTCTTTCACCTGATGAGAAATCTCATCACATTTTAATCTCGTCACGTCCCTATTAATTACTATGAAACTACAAAATTCTAATTGGAATTAGTAATTTTCAATAAAACTCAAGTGATGAAAAAGGTCTGCAAAATATAACCCATAAAGACACTGTTAAAGTGCATACCATACTAGCTGTCTACAGAAGAAAAATAAACAAAATATAATATGACAATAAAAACTATAACCACCTTCAATTTCATCAAGAGATTGTCCTTGAAGCTCATGTAACTTTCCCTTTTCAAGTGCAAGAAGCAACTTGGAGATCTTTGCACTTTGTATGGTGGGCTCAGACAGCCGGTAGAATTGTCTATGCACTGTTATATCATGTCCCAAGAAATCAGCAAGCTGATCTATTTCATTGTTCTTTAAGTTTAAGATTTGGGAAGGGGTTGCTATTTCTTTGCGCAATTGAGTAGATCGTAAATAATCAGGCTTCTTCGCACCACATTCATCAGCAAACCTTCTGAGACTTTGATGTCCTCAGTAGTAAGTCAGACACTTTGGTACAGCAAATAAGTACTCGTTTTTGTCTGGCACGCCACATTCCCTTCTCTTCTCAATCATCAGATTGAGTGCCATCACCATTTCAGGTGTTAGTAGCACTGCTACCTTTCTCTCCCTTTTTCCTCTCAGTTCAACTCGCTGAAAATAGCTGCAAAGCTTCTGTTCATATTCTGACAGCCCCATTGCTTCATGGGTTTGAGCAAACTCGTTCCAAAAAATTCCTCAGTTTCATCTTTGAGACCTCACCAACACGTCTTCTGTTGAAGAGGACTATGGAATAGTTCTGCGCTGTTGCATCCTCCTTCAGTGCTGCGGTTGCTGAGTCTGCATGTTTGTCAAGATACTTGTGAAGTTTTGTGATGTCCTCAGTGAGTGGTAGTTTGGTTGGTTTGTTATATTTCAAATCACTAATGGTGCTCAAGGCAGTGTGTGATATGTATTCTGACCACTTTGACCAATAAAGCTTCTGAGGATTTAATTAGGTCCTCATCTCCAGCCATGAGAGCATGGCAATGAATAATGTCACTCACTTTTAACAGGGAGTGTCCGATTTTCAATGCAAGGCTTGCATTGCATTGCAGGGACACACACATGCAAGACGGGATGACCCAGGTACTAATTTGGATTACCCCGTTTGAAAAGAGAGTAAACCAAATGCTTTCCACCTGTGTTCAAACATGTATTTAGGCTACACAAACACTCCACTCACTTAACGAGGCTGGTGATGAGGTAAAAGAAATAGCCTGTGACTTGTTGTAAATGACAATAAAATTTGGCTCAATAAGGAAACAAACATGTGATAACAATACAGTGGGGGAAATAAGTATTTGACCCCTTGCTGATTTTGCAGGTTTGCCCACTTACAAAGAATGCAACAATCTACAATTTTAATCATATGTACATTCTAACAGTGAAAGACAGAATCCCAAAGAAAATTCCAGAAAATCACATCATATGAATTTATAAAAATTGATAACCATCTGATGAGGAAAAACAAGTATATGACCCCCTACCAAACAGCAAGTATTCTGGCTCCTACAAGCCAGTTAGTCTTTCTTTAAGACACAGCCCCAATCCCAACCAATTATCTACATCAAATACACCTGCCTCACCTCGTTACCTGTATAAAAGACACCTGTCAACACCCAAACAACCAGCATCCAACATCACCACCATGGGCAAGACCAAAGAGCTTTCTACGGACATCAGGGACAAGATTGTTGATCTGCACAAGGCTGGGATGGGCTACAAGAGAATCGGAAAGCAACTTGGAGAGAAAAGATCAACTGTCGGTGCAGTTATCAGGAAATGGAAGAAGCACCACACCACCGCCAACCTCCCTCGGTCTGGGCCTCCACACAAGATCTCGCCTTGTGGGGTGTCCCTGATCATGCGAACGGTGAGGAATCATCCCAAAACCACAAGGGGGAACTGATGAATCAACTGAAGGCAGCTGGGACCACAGTTACAAAAGAAACGGTTGGTAACACACTACGCCGTCATGGATTGAAATCCTGCAGCGCACGCAAGGTCCCCCTGCTCAAGAAGAAACATGTAAAGGCCCGCATGAAGTTCGCCATTCACCACCTGGACGACTCAGAAGAGGCCTGGAAGAAGGTGATGTGGTCAGATGAGACCAAAATAGAACTTTTTGGCCTCAACTCAACTCGTCGTGTTTGGAGGGCAAAGAACACCGAGTACAACCCAAAGAACACCATCCCCACTGTCAAGCATGGTGGTGGCAACATCATGCTTTGGGGGTGCTTTTCAGCCAAGGGGACGGGACAACTCCATCGTATTGAGGGGAGGATGGACGGGGCCATGTATCGTGGAATTCTGGACCAACATCTCCTTCCCTCAGTGAGAGAGCTGAAGATGGGTCGAGGATGGGTGTTTCAGCACGACAACGACCCTAAGCACACCGCCAAAGCAACAAAAGAGTGGTTGAAGAAGAAGCACATCAAGGTTCTGGAGTGGCCTAGCCAGTCTCCAGACCTGAATCCAATTGAAAATCTTTGGAGGGAGCTTAAAATTCGAGTTGCCAGGCGACAACCTCGGAACCTGAATGATTTGGAGGCTGTCTGCAGGGAGGAGTGGGCCAACATCCCTGCCGAAATGTGCACAAACCTTGTCACCAACTATAAAAACCGTTTGACATCTGTGCTGGCCAATAATGGCTTTTCTACAAAATATTAACATGCTGTTTGTCCAGGGGGTCAAATACTTGTTTTTCCTCATCAGATGGTTATCAATTTTAATAAATTCATATGATGTGATTTTCTGGAATTTTCTTTGTGATTCTGTCTTTCACTGTTAGAATGTACATATGATTAAAATTATAGATCGTTGCATTCTTTGTAAGTGGGCAAACCTGCAAAATCAGCAAGGGGTCAAATACTTATTTCCCCCACTGTATATGAGTATTTGCTCGACTGACGCATTGAAAACGGCATCAATTTAAATGTAATTTGTCCTCCTGTTCACCTTATTTATGAGAATAAATTTCAATACATGCAAGTATTAATTACTATGATTCCTGATTAAACTGTCCAAACATATTTGAGGTGTTCTTTTGCAGAAACGGATATCTCTTGGATATCGCTTGTGTTTTTATCCTCAATCATGGTTCTTTTTGTGCGCCGCAAATTATCTTAAATTATGTTTTTTTTATTGCGCACTTGTCTGATTATTTAATAATGAATTACATTTATATAGCGCTTTATCATAGATACTCAAAGCACTTCACAGTGAAGTGGGGGGACTCACCTCAACCACCACCAATGTGTAGCACCCAACTGGGTGATGCACAGCAGCCATTTTAGCCCCAGAACGCTCACTACACCTCAGCTTGAGGCAGAGAGGGAGGGAAACATTGAGTCAATTACTAAGGTGGATGATTAGATGGCCAGATGGTGAAAGCCAGGTTGGGAATTTTTGCCATGACACTGGGGAACCCCCTACTCTTTGCGACAAGTGCCATGGGATTTTTAATGACCACAGTGAGTCAGGACCTCGGTTTAACGTCTCATCCGAAGGACAGCATCTCCAACAGCACAGCGTCCCCATCACTGCACTGGGGCATTGGGATCTTATTATTAGGACCAGAGGTAAGACTGCCCCCTACTTAGAAAGGCTTTAAGCCTATACTACTCAGAGGTAATATTTCGATTTATTTTACACAGTATTCACGTATTCATTTCAGTTTCATCCTTCTGCCATGTGAGTTGCCGTTTCTCGCTTCTCTTTATGTGCGTACGCATGGTCAGAGTTTACTTACAGGACCGTCAAGTTTGTTTTTTATAGATCACATCCTTTGCTTGGGAAGTGGCGTACGCATGTTTCCAGCCCTGTTTTGTACGTACGCACGGTTTATAAATGAGACCCCAGAGGTGCAGGCTAGGTGTGTGTGAGTATGGGGAGAAAAGCATAGAGCAGATTCAAGTAAATAAACACTAAACTAAGGTGGAAATGAACTACAATAATCTACTATTAATACAATATCCTACAATATACACCGCTAACGAGCCCACCCCCCACCGGTCTCCGCCGCAGGCACAGTTTTAATGAGAGCTCAACAGTCCGCGGTGTGTCGCGGCTCTGCCTCTCGGATCTGTGACACGAGACCGTGGACTTCTGTGTTGCGATTTCGGTCTCGGTTTCAAAACCGTCACAGCCCTACTGTGCACATTTACATAACTTCATTGATTATTAAAATCTCCCGCTAAAACAATTGGTCAGGATGTTTAGTTATTCATCTTCTGTAATCTTCTACACATCTAAAGGTCTCACAAACAGTCCAGGTTCATACAGTGAAACAGTTTGGAGTAAAGCAGCCGTCCTTCTGATCTATCCATCAGAACATTTAAACTATTTCAGAAGCTAAAACTTGAATTCTGTTTTCTATAGATTTATTCTCTGTCCTGTCATCTCACATTTATAACTATAGTTTTTTTGTTTTGCTGCTTGAATGCCCCACGATATGGAAATGTTTAAAATGACTGACAGTAGCCTTTAAACATTAAAGCAAACTGTTAAAGAAAACACTCATACATCAGTAAAACACAATATAAAGAAACCAGTGTAGGGAAGCCAGTACTAACGGAAGGGGTTCCAGTTTAGGTTTAGGAAAATATAATACTTACCCATTGCTTTGTCTTTTGTCTTAAAGCAGTATGTATGCCATACAGTGGTGCAACTGTTTAGTTCTGTATTTATTTCTGACTGTTTCAGGATTGGTCCTCCATAGCGGGGTGGGAGAGTTATCAAGCACGTAAAGTTTGGTTCAGATGTGAGCATGTACACTGAAGCTACAACAACTTCCTGTGTCATGGCGAAGACTTGATCTTTGACGCCACGCCACGGACACGCCCATTGACGAAAACTCGCAAATAGCACAACTTTTCATCTTCAATGCCTTTAGAAGGCACAGCAGAAATTTGAAGTCGGTCGGACTAAATAATATATATATATATTATATATATAATATATATTATATATATATATATATATATAATCCGAGCAATTTCAATAGGGACCTCGCACGGTCGTGCTCGGGCCCTAAAAATAATCCGAGCAAATTCAATAGGGACCTCGCACGGTCGTGCTCGGCCCTAAATATCACATGGTCATAAGTATTCAGACCCTTTGCTGTGACACATATTCTCAGGTGCTGTCTATTTCTTCTGATCATCCTTGAGATGGTTCTACACCTTCATTTGAGTCCAGCTGTGTTTGATTATACTGATTGGACTTGATTAGGAAAGCCACACACCTGTCTATATAAGACCTTACAGCTCCAGTGCATGTCAGAGCAAATGAGAATCATGAGGTCAAAGGAACTGCCTGAAGAGCTCAGAGACAGAATTGTGGCAAGGTACAGATCTGGCCAAGGTTACAAAAAATTTCTGCTGCACTTAAGGTTCCTAAGAGCACAGTGGCCTCCATAATCCTCAAATGGAACGTTTGGGACGACCAGAACCCTTCCTAGAGCTTGCCGTCCGGCCAAACTGAGCTATCGGGGGAGAAGAGCCCTGGTGAGAAGGTAAAGAAGAAACCCAAAGGTCACTGTGGCTGAGCGCCAGAGATGCAGTCGGGAGATGGGAGAAAGTTGTAGTAAGTCAACCATCACTGCAGCAATCCACCAGTCGGGGCTTTATGGCAGAGTGGCCCGACGGAA
>NW_024040040.1:24637997-24806918 GCF_014851395.1 Micropterus salmoides | reverse complement strand
TTTTTGAATTTGCTTTATTTTTTTTTTTTTTTTTTTTTTTTTTTTTTTCTGCAAAGTAGGCCCAAATGACATGGCCTAAACATACTCGAAAACTCACCAAAATTTGCAAACATTCAGAACCGGTGAAAAATTTCGTATTCTACAAGTTTCGCACATGGGCGTGCAAAATGACTCGCTAGCGCCACCTAGAAAATTGGAAAAATTAGCCCCTCGTTCACGTTCAACCTACATGTACGAAATTTTCTGGGGACATGTATCGTATCAAGACGCACAAAAAAGCCTCAAGAACCCATAGCCTAAAGTCAACAGGAAGTCGGCCATTTTGAATTTTATGGCCATTTTTGGATGATTTACACACTTCGTACTTTAACGAACTCCTCCTAGGGATTTAGTCGGATCGACGTCAAATTTCTGCTGTGCCTTCTAAAGGCATTGACGATGAAAAGTTGTGCTATTTGCGCGTTTTCGTCAATGGGCGTGTCCGTGGCGTCGATGATTCGCAATGAAACAGGAAGTTGTTGTAACTTCAGTGTACATGCTCACATCTGGACCAAACTGTACATGTAGGATGAGAGTCCCGCCCTGAACACATGTACATGCCGACATTCACCCACAGTCATAGCGCCACCTGCTGGCAACAGAAAGTGACCTTTAACGAAGCAGCCCCCGCCGCACGTTTCACCTACGTGCACGAATTTTCTGTGGTACGTGTATCTTGTCCAGACGCACAAAAAAGTCTCTTGGAGCCATAGCCTAAACCAACAGGAAGTCGGCCATTTTGAATTTTACGTCAAATTTTGGATGATTTACACACTTCGTACTTTAACGAACTCCTCCTAGGGATTTAGTCCGACCGACCTCAAATTTGTGCTGTGCCTTCTAAAGGCATTGAAGATGAAAAGTTGTGCTATTTGCAAGTTTTCGTCAATGGGCGTGTCCGTGGCGTGGCGTCAAAGATCAACTCTTCGCCATGACACGGAAGTTGTCGTAACTTCAGTGTACATGCTCACATCTGGACCAAACTGTACATGTAGGATGAGAGTCCCGCCCTGAACACATGTACATGCTGACATTCACCCACAGTCATAGCGCCACCTGCTGGCAACAGAAGTGACTTTTAACGAAGCAGCCCCCGCCGCACGTTTTACCTACGTGCACGAATTTTCTGTGGTACGTGTATCTTGTCCAGACGCACAAAAAAGCCTCTTGGAGCGATGCCCTAAAATCAACAGGAAGTCGGCCATTTTGAATTTTACGTCAAATTTTGGATGATTTACACACTTCGTACTTTAACGAACTCCTCCTAGGGATTTAGTCCGACCGACCTCAAATTTTGCTGTGCCTTCTAAAGGCATTGAAGATGAAAAGTTGTGCTATTTGCAAGTTTTCGTCAATGGGCGTGTCCGTGGCGTGGCGTCAAAGATCAACTCTTCGCCATGACACGGAAGTTGTCGTAACTTCAGTGTACATGCTCACATCTGGACCAAACTGTACATGTAGGATGAGAGTCCCGCCCTGAACACATGTACATGCTGACATTCACAGACAGTCATAGCGCCACCTGCTGGCAACAGGAAGTGACTTTTAACGAAGCAGCCCCCGCCGCACGTTTACCTACGTGCACGAATTTTCTGTGGTACGTGTATCTTGTCCAGACGCACAAAAAAGCCTCTTGGAGCGATGCCCTAAAATCAACAGGAAGTCGGCCATTTTGAATTTTACGTCAAATTTTGGATGATTTACACACTTCGTACTTTAACGAACTCCTCCTAGGGATTTAGTCCGACCGACTTCAAATTTGTGCTGTGCCTTCTAAAGGCATTGAAGATGAAAAGTTGTGCTATTTGCGAGTTTTCGTCAATGGGTGTGTCCGTGGCGTGGCGTCAGAGATCAAGTCTTCGCCATGACACAGGAAGTTGTTGTAACTTCAGTGTACATGCTCACATCTGAACCAAACTTTACGTGCTTGATAACTCTCCCACCCCGCTATGGAGGACCGATCCTGACACAGTCAGAAATAAATACAGAAATAAATAAATGCTCAATAAATAAATAAGCATCCAATTAAATACACAAAAAATAAAGTAAATAAATAAATGTAGGTAGTAATTAAATTATACAAGGAGACATAAATGTATATTTTAATTAGTGCCTTTACTTATTCACCTTTGTTATAATTACCTTATTTGTTTATTCAACTTTATTTATTACTAATTTTTTTAATGTATTTATTTATGTGTGTGTTTTAATATTTTTGTCTGTTTTATTCTTCCTTTGTATTTATTTACCTTATTTATTTTCACCCATGGTATTTATTTCTGCCTGTCTTTTTTAAATTTTTGTATGCATTTCTGCCTCATTATGCAAATGAGGAGGGGCTGTGTCTCAAGGGGTCATCTTCTCTGCTATTGGTGGACCAGTCAGACAGGAGAGCTCCTACTCTGCCTGCAGACATCAACGATCTTGCCCCTCACACAGTCAGATGGCTTCCTTCAGTGCGCTGAGGTGTTTAACAACTCTGAAGACAATACTACCAGCAATGTCTTCCTTCTCTTTTCACGTAGACGCTCCGACAGACAGTGCTTTCAGTTTGCTGCATGCATGGACACAGAACTGCGGTATAGGGAGCACACGGTCAGCTGGCTGCAGCTAAATCTGGAGTGCACTCGTATTCAATTCTGTATGGTAAATTCAGTTTTAACGGAGCAGAGCGAGCTGACAGGCAGAGTTAGAGACTTTTTCTGTCCGTTTCTCTCTTTACAAAGACGCATGTTGCAGTCAGAGTCTTCTCTGAGATGCGAGCACGACATACAACACAATTTATCAAATTACACAACGGATATACAGTATGAAAATAAGATTGATTGGATTATACTCACAGGAAGTATAAAACCTCTTACATGGGTCTATTAAAAGTAAAGTAACACAAAAATGTCAGGGAAATTACTTTACTTAGATTTAAGTACTGCAGTTGTACATTTGAAATACCTTCCTACCTTTCTGATAGGAAGCCTTCTTGAGGTGGTATAAAACATTTCTTCTTATATTCTGATTTGAGTTGTGGACAACTATGACCACATGAATTAAAAAAAAACATTTCACTGCCCAAGTCAGCTATAACACAAGTCTTGTTCATCAGACTACATGCTGTACAGTATTTGGACAGATTTTGTCCCAGGATTTTTATGCATTTCTTCTTCTTCGTTGCATGATTTAGAATAATAAGGTGAGAAATGGGTCTATTCTGAGTTCATCCTGCACTGCAGCAGCTAATAAAGTCCATTTAATCCCAAAACGCTTTTCTTTTAGGCAGGCTGGAGCAGAAAACAACTCACCTTTCTCAAGTTGTACAGTAATGTCACATGTGTATGAAGGTGGATCAAACAAGCTAATCTTAAATGTCAAAGTAGAGAGGAGCCTAGTAGGCCTATTTATTTTCATTCATTACACAATATGAATAAGCTATGCAGACAGTTGTAAAGAAAGAACATCTTTTTCTTCTGTTCTCTACTTGTTATAGTTACACAGTATTAGGGGTGTGGGCTGTATTAAAAGTATCCACTGTTCTCCCATGCTCTAACACACAGTAACGATGAAATGTGTGCTGTTCTCACATTCTTCCTCTGTATGTACACATAAACAACAAGGCAGGGAAATATAAAAGGAATTTATTTTATTGTTTGGGTACATTATTGTTCAGTGTACATGCTCACATCTGAAACAAACTTTACGTGCTTGATAACTCTCCCACCCCAGACATCTACACGTCAATACCGATTTATATTCATAGCGGCAAGTGCTATGTAGCTCCACATAGGGGACACAGGAAGTGACATATAGCACCTTCATGCGGCGTCGGAACCGCGTAGGAAATTCACAGCCGCACCGGCAGAGCTCCAGAATATGCAACTCGGCCGGCTCACGCGCGACGCGCTTACAAGTGCGAGGGCCCGCCCAACGCTGCTTGCAGCTTTAATTAGGGCCCGAGCACGACCGTGCGAGGTCCCTATTGAATTGCTCGGATTATTTTTTTTTTTTTTTTTTTTTTTTTTTTTTCTGCAAAGTAGGCCCAAATGACATGGCCTAAACATACTCGAAAACTCACCAAAATTTGCAAACATGTCAGAACCGGTGAAAAATTTCGTATTCTACAAGTTTCGCACATGGGCGTGGCAAAATGACTCGCTAGCGCCACCTAGAAAATTGGAAATGATTAGCCCCTCGTTCACGTTCAACCTACATGTACGAAATTTTCTGGGGACATGTATCGTATCAAGACGCACAAAAAAGCCTCAAGAACCCATAGCCTAAAGTCAACAGGAAGTCGGCCATTTTGAATTTTATGGCCATTTTTGGATGATTTACACACTTCGTACTTTAACGAACTCCTCCTAGGGATTTAGTCGGATCGACGTCAAATTTCTGCTGTGCCTTCTAAAGGCATTGACGATGAAAAGTTGTGCTATTTGCGCGTTTTCGTCAATGGGCGTGTCCGTGGCGTCGATGATTCGCAATGAAACAGGAAGTTGTTGTAACTTCAGTGTACATGCTCACATCTGGACCAAACTGTACATGTAGGATGAGAGTCCCGCCCTGAACACATGTACATGCCGACATTCACCCACAGTCATAGCGCCACCTGCTGGCAACAGAAAGTGACCTTTAACGAAGCAGCCCCCGCCGCACGTTTCACCTACGTGCACGAATTTTCTGTGGTACGTGTATCTTGTCCAGACGCACAAAAAAGTCTCTTGGAGCCATAGCCTAAACAACAGGAAGTCGGCCATTTTGAATTTTACGTCAAATTTTGGATGATTTACACACTTCGTACTTTAACGAACTCCTCCTAGGGATTTAGTCCGACCGACCTCAAATTTGTGCTGTGCCTTCTAAAGGCATTGAAGATGAAAAGTTGTGCTATTTGCAAGTTTTCGTCAATGGGCGTGTCCGTGGCGTGGCGTCAAAGATCAGCTCTTCGCCATGACACGGAAGTTGTCGTAACTTCAGTGTACATGCTCACATCTGGACCAAACTGTACATGTAGGATGAGAGTCCCGCCCTGAACACATGTACATGCTGACATTCACACAGTCATAGCGCCACCTGCTGGCAACAGGAAGTGACTTTTAACGAAGCAGCCCCCGCCGCACGTTTACCTACGTGCACGAATTTTCTGTGGTACGTGTATCTTGTCCAGACGCACAAAAAAGCCTCTTGGAGCGATGCCTAAAATCAACAGGAAGTCGGCCATTTTGAATTTTACGTCAAATTTTGGATGATTTACACACTTCGTACTTTAACGAACTCCTCCTAGGGATTTAGTCCGACCGACCTCAAATTTGTGCTGTGCCTTCTAAAGGCATTGAAGATGAAAAGTTGTGCTATTTGCAAGTTTTCGTCAATGGGCGTGTCCGTGGCGTGGCGTCAAAGATCAGCTCTTCGCCATGACACGGAAGTTGTCGTAACTTCAGTGTACATGCTCACATCTGGACCAAACTGTACATGTAGGATGAGAGTCCCGCCCTGAACACATGTACATGCTGACATTCACAGACAGTCATAGCGCCACCTGCTGGCAACAGGAAGTGACTTTTAACGAAGCAGCCCCCGCCGCACGTTTTACCTACGTGCACGAATTTTCTGTGGTACGTGTATCTTGTCCAGACGCACAAAAAGCCTCTTGGAGCGATGCCCTAAAATCAACAGGAAGTCGGCCATTTTGAATTTTACGTCAAATTTTGGATGATTTACACACTTCGTACTTTAACGAACTCCTCCTAGGGATTTAGTCCGACCGACTTCAAATTTGTGCTGTGCCTTCTAAAGGCATTGAAGATGAAAAGTTGTGCTATTTGCGAGTTTTCGTCAATGGGTGTGTCCGTGGCGTGGCGTCAGAGATCAAGTCTTCGCCATGACACAGGAAGTTGTTGTAACTTCAGTGTACATGCTCACATCTGAACCAAACTTTACGTGCTTGATAACTCTCCCACCCCGTATGGAGGACCGATCCTGACACAGTCAGAAATAAATACAGAAATAAATAAATGCTCAATAAATAAATAAGCATCCAATTAAATACACAAAAAATAAAGTAAATAAATAAATGTAGGTAGTAATTAAATTATACAAGGAGACATAAATGTATATATTTTAATTAGTGCCTTTACTTATTCACCTTTGTTATAATTACCTTATTTGTTTATTCAACTTTATTTATTACTAATTTTTTTAATGTATTTATTTATGTGTGTGTTTTAATATTTTTGTCTGTTTTATTCTTCCTTTGTATTTATTTACCTTATTTATTTTCACCCATGGTATTTATTTCTGCCTGTCTTTTTAAATTTTTGTATGCATTTCTGCCTCATTATGCAAATGAGGAGGGGCTGTGTCTCAAGGGGTCATCTTCTCTGCTATTGGTGGACCAGTCAGACAGGAGAGCTCCTACTCTGCCTGCAGACATCAACGATCTTGCCCCTCACACAGTCAGATGGCTTCCTTCAGTGCGCTGAGGTGTTTAACAACTCTGAAGACAATACTACCAGCAATGTCTTCCTTCTCTTTTCACGTAGACGCTCCGACAGACGTGCTTTCAGTTTGCTGCATGCATGGACACAGAACTGCGGTACAGCACACAGTAACGATGAAATGTGTGCTGTTCTCACATTCTTCCTCTGTATGTACACATAAACAACAAGGCAGGGAAATATAAAAGGAATTTATTTTATTGTTTGGGTACATTATTGTTCAGTGTACATGCTCACATCTGAAACAAACTTTACGTGCTTGATAACTCTCCCACCCCGCAGACATCTACACGCCAACCGATTTATATTCATAGCGGCAAGTGCTATGTAGCTCCACATAGGGGACACAGGTGACATATAACACCTTCATGCGGCGTCATAACCGCGTAGAAATTCACAGCCGCACCGGCAGAGCTCCAGAATATGCAACTCGGCCGGCTCACGCGCGGACGCGCTTACATGCGAGGGCCCGCCCAACGCTGCTTGCAGCTTTATTAGGGCCCGAGCACGACCGTGCGAGGTCCCTATTGATCTGCTCGGATTATATTTTTATTTTTTTTTTTTTTTTTTTTTTTTTTTCTGCAAAGTAGGCCCAATGACATGGCCTAAACATACTCGAAAACTCACCAAAATTTGCAAACATGTCAGAACCGGTGAAAAATTTCGTATTCTACAAGTTTCGCACATGGGCGTGGCAAAATGACTCGCTAGCGCCACCTAGAAAATTGGAAATGATTAGCCCCTCGTTCACGTTCAACCTACATGTACGAAATTTTCTGGGGACATGTATCGTATCAAGACGCACAAAAAAGCCTCAAGAACCCATAGCCTAAAGTCAACAGGAAGTCGGCCATTTTGAATTTTATGGCCATTTTTGGATGATTTACACACTTCGTACTTTAACGAACTCCTCCTAGGGATTTAGTCGGATCGACGTCAAATTTCTGCTGTGCCTTCTAAAGGCATTGACGATGAAAAGTTGTGCTATTTGCGCGTTTTCGTCAATGGGCGTGTCCGTGGCGTCGATGATTCGCAATGAAACAGGAAGTTGTTGTAACTTCAGTGTACATGCTCACATCTGGACCAAACTGTACATGTAGGATGAGAGTCCCGCCCTGAACACATGTACATGCCGACATTCACCCACAGTCATAGCGCCACCTGCTGGCAACAGAAAGTGACCTTTAACGAAGCAGCCCCCGCCGCACGTTTCACCTACGTGCACGAATTTTCTGTGGTACGTGTATCTTGTCCAGACGCACAAAAAAGCCTCTTGGAGCCATAGCCTAAAATCAACAGGAAGTCGGCCATTTTGAATTTTACGTCAAATTTTGGATGATTTACACACTTCGTACTTTAACGAACTCCTCCTAGGGATTTAGTCCGACCGACCTCAAATTTGTGCTGTGCCTTCTAAAGGCATTGAAGATGAAAAGTTGTGCTATTTGCAAGTTTTCGTCAATGGGCGTGTCCGTGGCGTGGCGTCAAAGATCAGCTCTTCGCCATGACACGGAAGTTGTCGTAACTTCAGTGTACATGCTCACATCTGGACCAAACTGTACATGTAGGATGAGAGTCCCGCCCTGAACACATGTACATGCTGACATTCACCCACAGTCATAGCGCCACCTGCTGGCAACAGGAAGTGACTTTTAACGAAGCAGCCCCCGCCGCACGTTTACCTACGTGCACGAATTTTCTGTGGTACGTGTATCTTGTCCAGACGCACAAAAAAGCCTCTTGGAGCCATGCCTAAAATCAACAGGAAGTCGGCCATTTTGAATTTTACGTCAAATTTTGGATGATTTACACACTTCGTACTTTAACGAACTCCTCCTAGGGATTTAGTCCGACCGACCTCAAATTTGTGCTGTGCCTTCTAAAGGCATTGAAGATGAAAAGTTGTGCTATTTGCAAGTTTTCGTCAATGGGCGTGTCCGTGGCGTGGCGTCAAGATCAGCTCTTCGCCATGACACGGAAGTTGTCGTAACTTCAGTGTACATGCTCACATCTGGACCAAACTGTACATGTAGATGAGAGTCCCGCCCTGAACACATGTACATGCTGACATTCACAGACAGTCATAGCGCCACCTGCTGGCAACAGGAAGTGACTTTTAACGAAGCAGCCCCCGCCGCACTTTCACCTACGTGCACGAATTTTCTGTGGTACGTGTATCTTGTCCAACGCACAAAAAAGCCTCTTGGAGCGATGCCCTAAATCAACAGGAAGTCGGCCATTTTGAATTTTACGTCAAATTTTGGATGATTTACACACTTCGTACTTTAACGAACTCCTCCTAGGGATTTAGTCCGACCGACTTCAAATTTGTGCTGTGCCTTCTAAAGGCATTGAAGATGAAAAGTTGTGCTATTTGCGAGTTTTCGTCAATGGGTGTCCGTGGCGTGGCGTCAAGATCATCTTCGCCATGACACAGGAAGTTGTTGTAACTTCAGTGTACATGCTCACATCTGGACCAAACTGTACATGTAGGATGAGAGTCCCGCCCTGAACACATGTACATGCTGATTCACCCACAGTCATAGCGCCACCTGCTGGCAACAGGAAGTGACTTTTAACGAAGCAGCCCCCGCCGCACTTTTCACCTACGTGCACGAATTTTCTGTGGTACGTGTATCTTGTCCAGACGCACAAAAAATCTCTTGGAGCCATAGCCTAAACCCAACAGGAAGTCGGCCATTTTGAATTTTACGTCAAATTTTGGATGATTTACACACTTCGTACTTTAACGAACTCCTCCTAGGGATTTAGTCCGACCGACCTCAAATTTTGCTGTGCCTTCTAAAGGCATTGAAGATGAAAGTTGTGCTATTTGCAAGTTTTCGTCAATGGGCGTGTCCGTGGCGTGGCGTCAAAGATCAACTCTTCGCCATGACACGGAAGTTGTCGTAACTTCAGTGTACATGCTCACATCTGGACCAAACTGTACATGTAGGATGAGAGTCCCGCCCTGAACACATGTACATGCTGACATTCACCCACAGTCATAGCGCCACCTGCTGGCAACAGGAAGTGACTTTTTAACGAAGCAGCCCCCGCCGCACGTTTCACCTACGTGCACGAATTTTCTGTGGTACGTGTATCTTGTCCAACGCACAAAAAAGCCTTGGAGCCATGCCCTAAACCCAACAGGAAGTCGGCCATTTTGAATTTTACGTCAAATTTTGGATGATTTACACACTTCGTACTTTAACGAACTCCTCCTAGGGATTTAGTCCGACCGACCAAATTTGCTGTGCCTTCTAAAGGCATTGAAGATGAAAAGTTGTGCTATTTGCAGTTTTCGTCAATGGGTGTGTCCGTGGCGTGGCGTCAGATCAAGTCTTCGCCATGACACAGGAAGTTGTTGTAACTTCAGTGTACATGCTCACATCTGAACCAAACTTTACGTGCTTGATAACTCTCCCACCCCTATGGAGGACCGATCCTGACAGTCAGAAATAAATACAGAAATAAATAAAGCTCAATAAATAAATAAGCTCCAATTAAATACACAAAAAATAAAGTAATAAATAAATGTTGGTAGTAATTAAATTATACAAGGAGACATAAATGTATATATTTTAATTAGTGCCTTTACTTATTCACCTTTGTTATAATTACCTTATTATTTATTCTGTTATCTCAACTTTATTATTACTAATTTTTTTAATGTATTTATTTATGTGTGTGTTTTAATATTTTTGTCTGTTTTATTCTTCCTTTGTATTTTTTACCTTATTTATTTTCACCCATGGTATTTATTTCTGCCTGTCCTTTTTAAATTTCTGTCTCATTATGCAAATGAGGAGGGGCTGTGTCTCAAGGGGTCATCTTCTCTGCTATTGGTGGACCAGTCAGACAGGAGAGCTCCTACTCTGCCTGCAGACATCAACGATCTTGCCCCTCACACAGTCAGATGGCTTCCTTCAGTGCGCTGAGGTGTTTAACAACTCTGAAGACAATACTACCAGCAATGTCTTCCTTCTCTTTTCACGTAGACGCTCCGACAGACAGTGCTTTCAGTTTGCTGCATGCATGGACACAGAACTGCGGTATAGGGAAGAAGCACACGGTCAGCTGGCTGCAGCTAAATCTGGAGTGCACTCGTATTCAATTCTGTATGGTAAATTCAGTTTTAACGGAGCAGAGCGAGCTGACAGGCAGAGTTAGAGACTTTTTGTCCGTTTCTCTCTTTACAAAGACGCATGTTGCAGTCAGAGTCTTCTCTGACATACAACACAATTTATCAAATTACACAACGGATATACAGTATGAAAATAAGATTGATTGGATTATACTCACAGGAAGTATAAAACCTGTTACATGCGTCTATTAAAGTCACAAAAATGTCAGGGAAATTACTTTACTTAGATTTAAGTACTGCAGTTGTACATTTGAAATACCTTCCTACCTTTCTGATAGGAAGCCTTCTTGAGGTGGTATAAACATTTCTTCTTATATTCTGATTTGAGTTGTGGACAACTATGACCACATGAATTAAAAAAATTAACATTTCACTGCCCAAGTCAGCTATAACACAAGTCTTGTTCATCAGACTACATGCTGTACAGTATTTGTGGACAGATTTTGTCCCAGGATTTATTATGCATTTCTTCTTCTTCGTTGCATGATTTAGAATAATAAGGTGAGAAATGGGTCTGTTCTGAGTTCATCCTGCACTGCAGCAGCTAATAAAGTCCATTTAATCCCAAAAACGCTTTTCTTTTAGGCAGGCTGGAGCAGAAACAACTCACCTTTCTCAAGTTGTACAGTAATGTCACATGTGTATGAAGGTGGATCAAAAGCTAATCTTAAATGTCAAAGTAGAGAGGAGCCTAGTAGGCCTATTTATTTTCATTCATTACACAATATGAATAAGCTATGCAGACAGTTGTAAAGAAAGAACATCTTTTTCTTCTGTTCTCTACTTGTTATAGTTACACAGTATTAGGGGTGTGGGCTGTATTAAAAGTATCCACTGTTCTCCCATGCTCTAACACACAGTAACGATGAAATGTGTGCTGTTCTCACATTCTTCCTCTGTATGTACACATAAACAACAAGGCAGGGAAATATAAAAGGAATTTATTTTATTGTTTGGGTACATTATTGTTCAGTGTACATGTCACATCTGAAACAAACTTTACGTGCTTGATAACTCTCCCACCCCGCAGACATCTACACGTCAATACCGATTTATATTCATAGCGGCAAGTGCTATGTAGCTCCACATAGGGGACACAGGAAGTGACATATAGTACATTCATGCGGCGTCGGAAACGCGTAGGAAATTCACAGCCGCACCGGCAGACTCCAGTGCAACTCGGCCGGCTCACGCGCGGACGCGCTTACAAGTGCGAGGGCCCGCCCAACGCTGCTTGCAGCTTTATTTTTTTTTTTTTTTTTTTTTTCTGCAAAGTAGGCTCAACTGACATGGCCTAAACATTCTCGAAAACTCACCAAAATTTGCAAACGTCAGAACCGGTGAAAAATTTCGTATTCTACAAGTTTCGCACATGGGCGTTGCAAAATGACTCGCTAGCGCCACCTAGAAAATTGGAAAAATTAGCCCCTCGTTCACGTTCAACCTACATGTACGAAATTTTTGGGGACATGTGTCATATCAAGACGCACAAAAAAGCCTCAAGAACCCATAGCCTAAAGTCAACAGGAAGTCGGCCATTTTGAATTTTACGGCCATTTTTGGATGATTTACACACTTCGTACTTTAACGAACTCCTCCTAGGGATTTAGTCCGACCGACTTCAAATTTGTGCTGTGCCTTCTAAAGGCATTGAAGATGAAAAGTTGTGCTATTTGCGAGTTTTCGTCAATGGGTGTGTCCGTGGCGTGGCGTCAAAGATCAAGTCTTCGCCATGACACAGGAAGTTGTTGTAACTTCAGTGTACATGCTAACATCTGAACCAAACTTTACGTGCTTGATAACTCTCCCACCCCGCTATGGAGGACCGATCCTGACACAGTCAGAAATAAATACAGAAATAAATAAATGCTCAATAAATAAATAAGCTTCCAATTAAATACACAAAAAAATAAAGTAAATAAATAAATGTGGTATAATTAAATTATACAAGGAGACATAAATGTATATATTTTAATTAGTGCCTTTACTTATTCACCTTTGTTATAATTACCTTATTTATTTATTCCTTATAATCTTCAACTTTATTTATTACTAATTTTTTTAATATATTTATTTGTGTGTTTTAATATTTTTGTCTGTTTTATTCTTCCTTTGTATTTTTCTACCTTATTTATTTTCACCCATGGTATTTATTTCTGCCTGTCCTTTTTAAATTTCTGTATGCATTTCTGCTCATTATGCAAATGAGGAGGGGCTGTGTCTCAAGGGGTCATCTTCTCTGCTATTGGTGGACCAGTCAGACAGGAGAGCTCTAGGCCTACTCTGCCTGCAGACATCAACGATCTTGCCCCTCACACAGTCAGATGGCTTCCTTCAGTGCGCTGAGGTGTTTAACAACTCTGAAGACACTACCAGCCATGTCTTCCTTCTCTTTTCACGTAGACGCTCCGACAGACAGTGCTTTCAGTTTGCTGCATGCATGGACACAGAACTGCGGTACAGCACACAGTAACGATGAAATGTGTGCTGTTCTCACATTCTTCCTCTGTATGTACACATAAACAACAAGGCAGGGAAATATAAAAGGAATTTATTTTATTGTTTGGGTACATTATTGTTCAGTGTACATGCTCACATCTGAAACAAACTTTACGTGCTTGATAACTCTCACCCCCAGACATCTACACGTCAATACCGATTTATATTCATAGCGGCAAGTGCTATGTAGCTCCACATAGGGGACACAGGAAGTGACATATAGCACCTTCATGCGGCGTCATAACCGCGTAGGAAATTCACAGCCGCACCGGCAGAGCTCCAGAATATGCAACTCGGCCGGCTCACACGCGGACGCGCTTACAAGTGCGAGGGCCCGCCCAACGCTGCTTGCAGCTTTAATTAGGGCCCGAGCACGACCGTGTGAGGTCCCTATTGAATTTGCTCGGATTATTTTTTTTTTTTTTTTTTTTTTTTTTTTTTTTTTTCTGCAAAGTAGGCCCAAATGACATGGCCTAAACATACTCGAAAACTCACCAAAATTTGCAAACATGTCAGAACCGGTGAAAAATTTCGTATTCTACAAGTTTCGCACATGGGCGTGCAAAATGACTCGCTAGCGCCACCTAGAAAATTGGAAAATTAGCCCCTCGTTCACGTTCAACCTACATGTACGAAATTTTCTGGGGACATGTATCATGTCAAGACGCACAAAAAAGCCTCAAGAACCCATAGCCTAAAGTCAACAGGAAGTCGGCCATTTTGAATTTTATGGCCATTTTTGGATGATTTACACACTTCGTACTTTAACGAACTCCTCCTAGGGATTTAGTCGGATCGACGTCAAATTTCTGCTGTGCCTTCTAAAGGCATTGACGATGAAAAGTTGTGCTATTTGCGCGTTTTCGTCAATGGGCGTGTCCGTGGCGTCGATGATTCGCATGAAACAGGAAGTTGTTGTAACTTCAGTGTACATGCTCACATCTGGACCAAACTGTACATGTAGGATGAGAGTCCCGCCCTGAACACATGTACATGCCGACATTCACCCACAGTCATAGCGCCACCTGCTGGCAACAGAAAGTGACCTTTAACGAAGCAGCCCCCGCCGCACGTTTCACCTACGTGCACGAATTTTCTGTGGTACGTGTATCTTGTCCAGACGCACAAAAAAGTCTCTTGGAGCCATAGCCTAAATCCAACAGGAAGTCGGCCATTTTGAATTTTACGTCAAATTTTGGATGATTTACACACTTCGTACTTTAACGAACTCCTCCTAGGGATTTAGTCCGACCGACCTCAAATTTGTGCTGTGCCTTCTAAAGGCATTGAAGATGAAAAGTTGTGCTATTTGCAAGTTTTCGTCAATGGGCGTGTCCGTGGCGTGGCGTCAAAGATCACTCTTCGCCATGACACGGAAGTTGTCGTAACTTCAGTGTACATGCTCACATCTGGACCAAACTGTACATGTAGGATGAGAGTCCCGCCCTGAACACATGTACATGCTGACATTCACCCACAGTCATAGCGCCACCTGCTGGCAACAGGAAGTGACTTTTAACGAAGCAGCCCCCGCCGCACGTTTCACCTACGTGCACGAATTTTCTGTGGTACGTGTATCTTGTCCAGACGCACAAAAAAGTCTCTTGGAGCCATAGCCTAAACCAACAGGAAGTCGGCCATTTTGAATTTTACGTCAAATTTTGGATGATTTACACACTTCGTACTTTAACGAACTCCTCCTAGGGATTTAGTCCGACCGACCTCAAATTTGTGCTGTGCCTTCTAAAGGCATTGAAGATGAAAAGTTGTGCTATTTGCAAGTTTTCGTCAATGGGCGTGTCCGTGGCGTGGCGTCAAAGATCACTCTTCGCCATGACACGGAAGTTGTCGTAACTTCAGTGTACATGCTCACATCTGGACCAAACTGTACATGTAGGATGAGAGTCCCGCCCTGAACACATGTACATGCTGACATTCACACAGTCATAGCGCCACCTGCTGGCAACAGGAAGTGACTTTTAACGAAGCAGCCCCCGCCGCACGTTTCACCTACGTGCACGAATTTTCTGTGGTACGTGTATCTTGTCCAGACGCACAAAAAAGCCTCTTGGAGCGATGCCCTAAAATCAACAGGAAGTCGGCCATTTTGAATTTTACGTCAAATTTTGGATGATTTACACACTTCGTACTTTAACGAACTCCTCCTAGGGATTTAGTCCGACCGACTTCAAATTTGTGCTGTGCCTTCTAAAGGCATTGAAGATGAAAAGTTGTGCTATTTGCGAGTTTTCGTCAATGGGTGTGTCCGTGGCGTGGCGTCAGAGATCAAGTCTTCGCCATGACACAGGAAGTTGTTGTAACTTCAGTGTACATGCTCACATCTGAACCAAACTTTACGTGCTTGATAACTCTCCCACCCCTATGGAGGACCGATCCTGACACAGTCAGAAATAAATACAGAAATAAATAAATGCTCAATAAATAAATAAGCATCCAATTAAATACACAAAAAAATAAAGTAAATAAATAAATGTAGGTAGTAATTAAATTATACAAGGAGACATAAATGTTATATTTTAATTAGTGCCTTTACTTATTCACCTTTGTTATAATTACCTTATTTGTTTATTCAACTTTATTTATTACTAATTTTTTTAATGTATTTATTTATGTGTGTGTTTTAATATTTTTGTCTGTTTTATTCTTCCTTTGTATTTATTTACCTTATTTATTTTCACCCATGGTATTTATTTCTGCCTGTCTTTTTAAATTTTTGTATGCATTTCTGCCTCATTATGCAAATGAGGAGGGGCTGTGTCTCAAGGGGTCATCTTCTCTGCTATTGGTGGACCAGTCAGACAGGAGAGCTCCTACTCTGCCTGCAGACATCAACGATCTTGCCCCTCACACAGTCAGATGGCTTCCTTCAGTGCGCTGAGGTGTTTAACAACTCTGAAGACAATACTACCAGCAATGTCTTCCTTCTCTTTTCACGTAGACGCTCCGACAGACAGTGCTTTCAGTTTGCTGCATGCATGGACACAGAACTGCGGTATAGGGAGAAGCACACGGTCAGCTGGCTGCAGCTAAATCTGGAGTGCACTCGTATTCAATTCTGTATGGTAAATTCAGTTTTAACGGAGCAGAGCGAGCTGACAGGCAGAGTTAGAGACTTTTTCTGTCTGTTTCTCTCTTTACAAAGACGCATGTTGCAGTCAGAGTCTTCTCTGAGATGCGAGCACGACATACAACACAATTTATCAAATTACACAACGGATATACAGTATGAAAATAAGATTGATTGGATTATACTCACAGGAAGTATAAAACCTCTTACATGGTCTATTAAAAGTAAAGTAACACAAAAATGTCAGGGAAATTACTTTACTTAGATTTAAGTACTGCAGTTGTACATTTGAAATACCTTCCTACCTTTCTGATAGGAAGCCTTCTTGAGGTGGTATAAAACATTTCTTCTTATATTCTGATTTGAGTTGTGGACAACTATGACCACATGAATTAAAAAAAATTTCACTGCCCAAGTCAGCTATAACACAAGTCTTGTTCATCAGACTACATGCTGTACAGTATTTGTACAGATTTTGTCCCAGGATTTCTTATGCATTTCTTCTTCTTCGTTGCATGATTTAGAATAATAAGGTGAGAAATGGGTCTATTCTGAGTTCATCCTGCACTGCAGCAGCTAATAAAGTCCATTTAATCCCAAAAACGCTTTTCTTTTAGGCAGGCTGGAGCAGAAAACAACTCACCTTTCTCAAGTTGTACAGTAATGTCACATGTGTATGAAGGTGGATCAAACAAGCTAATCTTAAATGTCAAAGTAGAGAGGAGCCTAGTAGGCCTATTTATTTTCATTCATTACACAATATGAATAAGCTATGCAGACAGTTGTAAAGAAAGAACATCTTTTTCTTCTGTTCTCTACTTGTTATAGTTACACAGTATTAGGGGTGTGGGCTGTATTAAAAGTATCCACTGTTCTCCCATGCTCTAACACACAGTAACGATGAAATGTGTGCTGTTCTCACATTCTTCCTCTGTATGTACACATAAACAACAAGGCAGGGAAATATAAAAGGAATTTATTTTATTGTTTGGGTACATTATTGTTCAGTGTACATGTCACATCTGAAACAAACTTTACGTGCTTGATAACTCTCCCACCCCGCAGACATCTACACGTCAATACCGATTTATATTCATAGCGGCAAGTGCTATGTAGCTCCACATAGGGGACACAGGAAGTGACATATAGCACCTTCATGCGGCGTCGGAACCGCGTAGGAAATTCACAGCCGCACCGGCAGAGCTCCAGAATATGCAACTCGGCCGGCTCACGCGCGGACGCGCTTACAAGTGCGAGGGCCCGCCCAACGCTGCTTGCAGCTTTAATTTTTTTTTTTTTTTTTTTTTTTTTTTTCTGCAAAGTAGGCCCAAATGACATGGCCTAAACATACTCGAAAACTCACCAAAATTTGCAAACATGTCAGAACCGGTGAAAAATTTCGTATTCTACAAGTTTCGCACATGGGCGTGGCAAAATGACTCGCTAGCGCCACCTAGAAAATTGGAAAATTAGCCCCTCGTTCACGTTCAACCTACATGTACGAAATTTTCTGGGGACATGTATCGTATCAAGACGCACAAAAAAGCCTCAAGAACCCATAGCCTAAAGTCAACAGGAAGTCGGCCATTTTGAATTTTACGGCCATTTTTGGATGATTTACACACTTCGTACTTTAACGAACTCCTCCTAGGGATTTAGTCGGATCGACGTCAAATTTCTGCTGTGCCTTCTAAAGGCATTGACGATGAAAAGTTGTGCTATTTGCGATTTTCGTCAATGGGCGTGTCCGTGGCGTCGATGATTCGCATGAAACAGGAAGTTGTTGTAACTTCAGTGTACATGCTCACATCTGGACCAAACTGTACATGTAGGATGAGAGTCCCGCCCTGAACACATGTACATGCCGACATTCACCCACAGTCATAGCGCCACCTGCTGGCAACAGAAAGTGACCTTTAACGAAGCAGCCCCCGCCGCACGTTTCACCTACGTGCACGAATTTTCTGTGGTACGTGTATCTTGTCCAGACGCACAAAAAAGTCTCTTGGAGCCATAGCCTAAACCCAACAGGAAGTCGGCCATTTTGAATTTTACGTCAAATTTTGGATGATTTACACACTTCGTACTTTAACGAACTCCTCCTAGGGATTTAGTCCGACCGACCTCAAATTTCTGCTGTGCCTTCTAAAGGCATTGAAGATGAAAAGTTGTGCTATTTGCAAGTTTTCGTCAATGGGCGTGTCCGTGGCGTGGTGTCAAAGATCAGCTCTTCGCCATGACACGGAAGTTGTCGTAACTTCAGTGTACATGCTCACATCTGCACCAAACTGTACATGTAGGATGAGAGTCCCGCCCTGAACACATGTACATGCTGACATTCACCCACAGTCATAGCGCCACCTGCTGGCAACAGGAAGTGACTTTTAACGAAGCAGCCCCCGCCGCACGTTTCACCTACGTGCACAAATTTTCTGTGGTACGTGTATCTTGTCCAGACGCACAAAAAAGCCTCTTGGAGCGATGCCCTAAAACCAACAGGAAGTCGGCCATTTTGAATTTTACGTCAAATTTTGGATGATTTACACACTTCATACTTTAACGAACTCCTCCTAGGGATTTAGTCCGACCGACCTCAAATTTCTGCTGTGCCTTCTAAAGGCATTGAAATGAAAAGTTGTGCTATTTGCGAGTTTTCGTCAATGGGCGTGTCCGTGGCGTGGCGTCAAAGATCAAGTCTTCGCCATGACACAGGAAGTTGTTGTAACAGAACATCTTTTTCTTCTGTTCTCTACTTGTTATAGTTACACAGTATTAGGGGTGTGGGCTGTTCCACATGCTCTAACACACAGTAACGATGAAATGTGTGCTGTTCTCACATTCTTCCTCTGTATGTACACATAAACAACAAGGCAGGGAAATATAAAAGGAATTTATTTTATTGTTTGGGTACATTATTGTTCAGTGTACATGCTCACATCTGAAACAAACTTTACGTGCTTGATAACTCTCCCACCCCGCAGACATCTACACGCCAATACCGATTTATATTCATAGCGGCAAGTGCTATGTAGCTCCACATAGGGGACACAGGAAGTGACATATAACACCTTCATGCGGCGTCATAACCGCGTAGGAAATTCACAGCCGCACCGGCAGAGCTCCAGAATATGCAACTCGGCCGGCTCACGCGCGGACGCGCTTACAAGTGCGAGGGCCCGCCCAACGCTGCTTGCAGCTTTAATTGGAGGTTGGAACGGGGGAAGCGAGTTGCCGCTCGGAGACCCGTGAATGGGAAGAGTTGAGCCATCCAACTCACGCTCTTCCGTCAACAGCAGATTGAGGGCTTTGTCCAGAGAGCGGGTGGACCACCACACCTTCTTGTCCTGAACGGCAAGCTATCCGCCCGGCGCCGCACACCCATCCGGTTTGTAGAGGCGCTGTTCTTTAGACAAATCTTCTGCTCTTCAGACAGCTCAGTGCTGAAGAAAAATGGGAGCCGAAGGCTGGGTCTCACCGTTGTATATATATACAAGGTGCGGACGTAGGAGAGGCCTATGCTGTGGGTGGGCGTAGACTAAAATTCTCAGTGCCGCGCAGGCACGTGGAAGGGGTAAACCCAAATGCGATAGCCTTAGAAGGCAAAGCCTATATGAAATAGAACCCAGACCAGGGGTCTCATTTATAAACGGTGCGTACGTACAAAACAGGGCTGGAAACGTGAGTACGCCACTTCCCAAGCAAAGGTTGTGATCTATAAAAAACAAACTTGACCATGCGTACGCACATTAAGAGGAGAAATGGAAAGGGAAGAAGTCGAGTTAGTAACATGCATTAATGGGATGAGGTTGCATACAGAGGGAGAGAAAGAAGAGGAGAGAGGAGCTCAGTGCTGTTGAATAATGTGTTGAATAATGCCTGATTCCTAGATTGTTTGTTAGGTTCTTTTCCTATATTTATACACCTTGTTGGTTTACAATATGTTATAACTACTTAGAAGTGTTTGTAGTGTAGCCACTGGAAGAATGACTGTGATCTCACAGGGTAAAGGTGTTGACCGCTGCTGTTATTCTTTTAGTGTAAAGTTTAATTACTGAGTGTTTAACTACTGAGTGTTTAATGAGTGTGTTCAAACTCATATTTTATTCTTATACTCTGTGTGTTTATCATATATTATTCTTATACTCTGTGCATTCATGAACGTGTGCTTTTTCAATGTGCCTACATGAGCAGAGAAGCTGCTCAGGCCGCGCAGGCAAAACCTAGACAACCGTAACCCACACAATGGAAGCAAGGCACCTGCTGTAAGTCACGTACGCCAGGCCTGAGATCATCGCGAACTGAAGCCAAGAACGATATTACTGCATGAAACCAAGCTTTGCGCTGCCGAAACTAAACTTGTATGAGACAAAGCACCCTCATGGTTGGCATTGTTAAATCATATACTTGTTCATTGAATCACGTTATACATGTATTAAATATGTAACTCCTTATTAATTCTTTTAAAAAATACGATTGTAAGTGTTTAAGTTTTAATGGTGTCAAACTATGCCTGTATAACTTTAAAAAAAAAATACGGTGGGACTGAAGTTGAAACATATTGGTGGATTTCTAATCCAGTAATGTAAAAAATATAAAGAGAGATAAATGGTAACAATAATTACATGTAATAATAGCTAAAAAGTGGAAATTGTAACATTAATGAAAGGGTTAATTTGGTAAAACAGTACAAGAAAAAGGCCACTAGATGGCAGTAGAGGATAAGAAATCCACCAAAGGGGAGGAGTGGTCAGCGAACACTATAGGTGGAGTTAAGGTGTAACGCCCACCTAGAAGGAGGAGATAAGGAGGAGTTAAGATGTAACACCCACCTGAAGGGAGGGACAAGGTGGAGCTTAAGGTGAATATAAGGCGATGTTCGCTGACCACCAACTCGGTTCCATCCTGAGACCTGCAGGGATGTTGCTCGGGTTTATCTGTCCTTTATTGGAATAAACTCTTTTGCACCGACTCTTGACCGTCTCCAGTGAAGTTTTTGACTACGCAGTTTTTTGACTAAAGAAGAAATCTAATAGAGTAATTTTATTGAGTTTATTACGTTGGTTAGGGTAGGGACCAGGTCTTTCACTGGCCCGGCCGGTCCTTATTTCCGACCCGACAGTGCATCATGGGAAATCCCCCGGCAGTCTAGGCCAATAGCAGCATAACTAAGGGATGGTTCAGGACTCACCTGAGCCAGCCCTAATTATAAGCTTTATCAAAGAGGAAAGTCTTAAGCCTACTTCTAAATGTAGAGATGGTGGCGGCCTCTTGAACCCAAACAGGAACCTGGTTCCACAGGAGAGGTGCTTGATAGCTGAACGCTCTGGCATTCTGGGTGCGCAGTGCTCTGGTGGGATAGTAAGGTACTATGAGCTCTTTAAGATAAGATGGTGCCTGATCATTAAGAGCTTTGTAGGTGAGAATAAGGATTTTACTGGAAGCCAATGCAGAGAAGCTAAGACAGGAGAAATGTGATCTCTTTTCCTGGTTCCTGTCAGAACACGTGCTGCAGCATTCTGAATCAGCTGAAGTGTCTTAACGGACTTTTTCAAGCAGCCTGATAATAAGGAATTGCAGTAATCCAGCCTAGAAGTAACAACAGCTTGTCTCACACTGAGCCCTTCAAGAACCATTTTAGTGACACCAATTGTGTTCATCTGTAGTAAGAACCCACAATAGAAGTCAACATGAAAGGAAATGAAAAGTAAATTGTCAGTTTGCTTGACTTGTAAAGAAAAATGTTAAACAGACACACTAGCTAATACAGTTTATTTCTGCAGAGAAGAAGCAAACTGTCATTGGAGCTAAGGATTCTGCAGTGTTAACAGAATTGCTTACTGTTGTCTGTAAAAAGTACTGCATGTTTCTGAAGGTAACTAGAAAAGTTAGAAAAGTGACCTTCAGTGTGTACCGAGTCAAGTGTTTGGTTATTGTATTGCAGACTACACGATCTTCAAGTTAACTCTAGTCCAACATTATGGTAGAGATTTCTCTCTCACAGGCTACAGAGAGTCAACACCGAAGGGTGTCTGAGAAACTCATTAGCAGAGTTGTGATTTACGTCTAACTTTCTGTACTGTATATACCATAGAGCAGGGGTCGGCAATATTTTCTGTGATGAGTGTCAATATACAAAGATGAAGACATCCAGCCACCAGAAGTGTTTGTACATGTCATTTATTTTTAATTCATGCACTGATCAGTCAGTCAGACTATTAATTGAAGTTTGACCTTGTTAAAAATAATAACAGATATAATAAATAGGGCTGTCAAGCAATTAAAAAAAATATTGGGTGGGGGCGTGGAGTGTGTACCCACGTGAGTGTGGGTGGCCCAACACCAGGCCCAAAATGCCGGCTATTCTCTCATTCTCTCTGTAGGCTATGCGGACTACAAAAATGGCGGCGTGCCGGTCACGTGGCAAATGAGTATATACAGTGATTAGTTTTAGGAAAGCAGGGAAAACAGTGAGCTCATACACGATAACAGCTGTGGGTTTACTTATCACGGTGAATTACAACATAGCTACACCCTGCCACACGGCATGCACAATGAGTTTTCCCTCAATGGGCGGATGCTGGCTTTGCTTTAGGCAGAGTCTAGCGATGGTGCACACACGTGGAAAATAAAGCACAGCAGTATCACAAGCAGAAATTCAGGCTGTGTAATAGTGTCGTAACTACCAATTATCATGAGACCCACTAGTGCACGGAGCGTTCAATGGCGTATGCTCGGTCTTTAACTCTGATAAAGGATATTTAGTGATCACTTTCACAGACGGCTGAAATCTGTAAAAACCCCGGTCAGCTAGTGGCTGGGATGATGTTAACACAGTGTGCTTGAGTACGTACAGCAATATCTAGCAGCGGACGCGGCGGTCCGTGAATCCACAACGAACATGAAGCTCAGCACATAAACAATACAATTATTTCTATATCTCTGCCCAGACACTTTAGATAAGCCTCTTACTCAGGTCACTCTTGGTAGCGACGATGATGATGCCAGTTCTCAATGGGAATGTGTCCGTCGGAGGTATTTCTCGGATCAGGTCCTGGCGAGGCCGGGTTACCGCTCGGTAGCGGGTCCACGGCGACTGTTCCAGCGGCAGCAGCGGGTGGAAACAGTCCAGTCGACTCAAATTTTGGGAAGTTAGGCCGTGTGGTTATCTTCTTCCCTATTAAGCACGGAGTTTAGCTATCCGTCTTCTTCTGTAAGTAATGATCCCTCGTTAAACAACAAGGAATCTCAGGATCCAAAAGGTGAATGTGTGTTTACACACAGAGAAAGAAAGAAAGGAAGAAAACAAGGAAAGGTAACAGAGCAGCGCTCGTCCAGCGAGTTTGAGTCTGTGTTCAGAAACAAAAAGAGATCAACGTTGAGAAAGTTGCATCTCCTATCACCGCTCACACAGTTGTGGAAAGACAATGTGCTGGCTGCGCTCAGGCCTACTTATACCTGGGGGAGCACCGGCTGCGTTACCAGGGCGACCTGCAGGATTACATGCGCAGCCTATAGTGGCTCTGTTTTTAGGTCTGACTCACTATTTCGCACCTAGGTGTGAAATGGGCCTTGGCGCCTGTTTTATTGTCCTTTGTTTGAAACTAACTCCGACTCAGGCTTTTGGAAATTCAACAGGCCTAGGACAGGCCTAAGACCTTCAAGAAGCTTTAGGATGACACCTGCCTCCTTGGTTTGTATAAGCAAGTCACCACCGCACTTAACAAGACCAGGTCAAGCCTGAGCTGGATCACTTAAGTCACAGTATACTGTTAAGTACCAACATGTCATGTGTACAGTCAGTCAGAAGGCTAAAATAGTTACAAATGCCTCTTGTGCCAATATTTGTTCTTCAAAATTCACATTTTCTCACCATATATATACCGTCTGTGCTGCACTTGTCACACACACCAGATGGAAAGTAAACTGTTGAGCCAATCAGATTACAGCAAAAACGAGGATCAGTCCAAGTCAGGAGGGGCCGCTCATATCCCCCCTCAAAATTAAGCCAAAAACTATTTTCCACAATGTGGACAATAAACTAACTAACTGACCCACCAACCATCCATGCATGGCAAGTGGGATGGGGTGCATTTGCAATGGATGTCCTGTACACTGAATGGGTTATCAACTACACCCACTGTGGCCAGTGATCATAATTTTACACATACCCATGTCCATCCTGTCACATGGAAACCAGCTACACTGGGAATTTCACCCAGGGAACTATTCACTAGAGCTAAGTTCTACTTTGAGGAGGAACAGGAGGAGCTGACGTGGTTCACATTCAACATAACAATAATCTTTATTTAATCACAATAACAGTATTAATATCTCATGAACTGCCTTAAAAAAGCTTCCCTTTCATCCCTGTGACAACATAACTGTCATAATGCTCGCCAAGTGGCTACTCCGACACGCCCTCAAAAACACCGGTGGAAAAACACTGCAGCTGCAGCACACACCTCTCCTCTCCCTTCCAAACACTAGCTACCCTCCAGGCATTCAATGGACATAAAGTTGTTACTGTAGACAGAGCTCGGTTAAAACTTTATGGATGAAAGATAGGTAAGATAGATAAGTCAAGTCAAGTTTATTTATAAACCACATTTAAAAACAATCAGAGTTGACTAAAGTGCTAAATTAAAACAGGCATGACATACAGCAATAAGATCTCAGAAAAACAACACAGATACAAAATAGATAAATTAAAACACGAGCGCAGGTGCCCCTAAACATACTGAAACGCCAAGGAATAAAAATATCATGAAGTCGAGACTTAAAAGTGTCGATGGTGGGGGATGATCTAATTATCAGGGGTAGATTATTCCACAGTCTCGGGGCCACCACTGAAAAGGCACGGTCATACTGTTGTCATACGAGACTGTGGGATGGCCAAGAGGGATTGGTTTGATGATCTGAGGGGTCCGGACGAGTGTTGAAACATTAGGAGTTCTGAAATATAGATGGAGCCAGTCTATGTACCGCCTTAAAAACAATTAACAGCACCGTAAAATCAACTCTATATTTGACTGGTAACCAGTGAAGCGCAGCCAATATTGGGGAAATATAGTCCCTCTTCCTTGTACCAGTTAACAATCTAGTGACAGATGCCAGTGTACAAGGAATTGCAGTAATCAATTCGAGAGGATATAAGAGCATGCAAGACAGTTTCTAGGTCCTTTACAGAGAGAATAGGTTTAAGTTTAGCTATGGTCCTTAAATGAAAAAAGCTACCTTTAACAACAGAGATTATGTTTGTTGAATTTTAATGCTGAATCAAAGATAACCCCTAATTCCTAGCAAAGGGTTGTACATTAATAGACAGGGGGCCCAGATTTGTTGATAATTCCTCAATTGAGTTAGGGGAACCAAATAATATTACTTCTGTCTTGTTTTCATTTAGTTTCATTTCATTTAGACAGTTGGAAAAGGACTTTGAATCACCTGGCTTCAGAGGTAAGTACAGCTGTGTATCATCTGCAGGGAACAGTTATCAGATTTGACAAGTCAGCTATATTAAAGGGAGTCATTTTATTGATTCTGACACTAGTCACAACAGGTATGCTGTGGACATCATTAGTGCCTAGTGATGTGGCAGTACAGCCTCCTGGCCACTAGGAGGAGCTATTGTGGTTAGTACGTGAGGGATAGGTTTGCTCCTGAAGAGAAGAGGTGAACAAGAGTGGACATCGATGGATAGTCAGAGCAAAGTAGAGGTCCAGATATTGTAAAACAGATTGTCAGTTACAGATTAATAACTCACCACTCTCAAACTCTTGCTCCAGTCCATGTTGCTAAGCTGGTAAGGGGAACATATACAGCTGAACCGAAGCCATGTTTTCTTCTCACAACCCGCCCCTCTCTGCTTCTGATTGGCTAGTAGTCCTTAACTGGGAACTGCGCATGTGCAACTCCCAACAAAGATCATGTAGAGGCAAGATGTATCACTCCTTGTTTTTTTGAAAACACCACAACAATGCCAACATTACAGTACAAACATACTGTACCATAGAGACACCTACTCACAGCTGTCGGTAACTGGCCACGTCCATGAGAGGAAACATCAGGGTCCAAACAGGGAAGCCAACGACATCACAAGCAACCCATGTAAGCACCATAAAAACTACAAAACGAGCTAAGCATCCACACAATAGCAACACGGCTCTGAGACCGATATCGAGTACTACAACACTAGCGTGCCCTGCACTTCTGTCACCTAAAAGGTGCACAATGCTCATAAACTCAGAAGCGTGATATATTTACAGGCCCAGACCAAAGCAAATAACATTCAAACTGTAACAGGAAGGTCTGACTTTCCAGCAAGATCATTTTGGGGAAAGTTTCTTGTCCCTCTGTCATTACCACTGCTGAAGTGCCCCTGCATAAGACTCTAGCTCCTGGTTGTGATGGACTTCTAGATGTGAGTGGATGAGTGAGGACAACAAATGGGGGGGGGCTACCTGCCTTTAACCAGAATCTCCAATGTGCTTCTGGCTCTGTCATAAAAATGTATACTTCCAATTTATATCACCTATCTTTGCTGGCCGACAGTGATTGAATACACTTCAATCAGTGTGCGAGGGAGAAATTTTTGGTCATTCATCTATCAAACCTATAGATCACATTTCAAAGCAGTAATAGTAGTGTCAAAAGCGCACTGTTGCTTTTGACACTTATAGTGTGTCTTCTTACTCTGCATAAAACTAAGCATGCAGCATGAAAAATATTGACAGTAATTGTATTTATGAGTGAGGGAGTGCAAAGCATTATTTCACAGCAATGGGTTTTTGTCTGAGACTGATTATTACAAATTACCATGTTAAAGCTAATCATGGGCACATATCATTCATAAGTTCACAAAACAAATATTACATTCATATTTAAACTGATTGTCTTTATTGGTGAAATATGATTAGCTTGCTGTTTATTTAATAAGGTAGGGTCTAAATTTATTCATATACTGAAGCTGAAACACATTCATGTTGGCACTTAAGTATTTTAAAAGCTTAAACATATTCAGTACATTTAATCACAGAGTGGTGAATATAATTCTTTTTGCACTTGTTTATTGGAGAGACGTATGTGTGTGTGTCATAGTCTCGCGCAAACACCAATAGCAGCGTCAGCATCCTAAACCTTCTTGTTCTCCTGTGTGATTAAAAGAAAAAACTGCAGCTTCATCTCATCTTAAAAATCACACAGCCCTCTTTTTCAGTGCTAACATGAAGTGTCACTGTAACAGTGAAAAAGGGTTAGAAATCAAATGAAAGGAAATACCTGTGCACTAAAGTTAAAATGAAGCATTATTGCCAATTCAGATAATTGCTTGATTGGAATTTTAATATTTAGAATTTCCAGCTTCACGCAGATGCCAGGAGGGGAGGGAGGAGATGCCATCACCATGGCCCCATTCCTCTAAATCTATGATCAATGTTTTATCCTATATTCTAATAACTTAAAAATAATAGACAGCTGATATCATGTAAGAGGACACTGGTATGTTAACTTCTCAGAAAGAGTCACAGGAAGCTCTTCCATGCCACTACAGCATGTAACCTCTCTAATAATAGGGAGCTCTGTTCACCAGGCCCTGAGGTCCCTTACTGTAATGACAATCAATTAGCCTGCTTCTCTCTGGCAGAGCTCCTACGCAGAGCTACGTCTGTGGGTGGCCTTCCAAAACCACACACCTCCAGAAATGTTGACGTGATATAATCAAAAGGTTTTCATGATATAAATACAGTTCAGCATGCTTCACCTGCTGGCTAGATAAGGTTGAAAAAAATCAAATAATCCCTTGTCAGTGAAGGGGTGGGGGCTGCATTTGTAATTGATGCATGTGATGAGACTAATAAGCTCCCCTGTGAATGCATTAAAGAACAAGAGAGATAATGAGACTGTTTCTCTTTTTATATAACTCAATCAGTTTGCCTTTTTCAGTATCTTCCTTTGTGCCATAACCTTCAGCCTCTCCTCCTGCTTGACTGTAGACAATCACTGAGATGCTTCATGCATGTCTTAATTGATGTGTTTAGTAAGGATCCTTATGTTCAATATCAGCGAATAACCTACATGGATTAATGACTAATGACCTGCATTTCTTTGGTCTGGATTCATGTCAGGTTGTCATCAGCACTGATACGCATACATGATACTATTTGTTTTTTCTCCACTCTGCAAATTAAATATACTATTTTTATATACAGTATTTCTCTGAGGACACAGAGATGTGATATATTGAACATTTACTCTACATTCATACTGTAAGCGCCTTAATCAATCTGGCTGCAGTCTGAAGGGACAGCCATCTAAGACCCTGCCTAGTCATTTGTTCTGGTGGCTGGGTACAAGTCATCCCAAGTGTTTTTGCCCTTTGTACTTTTGACCAGCACAATTGCTCCCAAAGAGGTTGTTGCCGCCAGATTTGTGACTGCCAGCTGAGGCAATCTACTGGAAAATTTTGTACCCATTAGTCATTTAGACCCCAAAGTATGTAAAAGTTGGGCTCAGGTTTATAAATACCTGAATTACCCTTTAAGTATGTCTTCAAACAAACTGCCATGGACTTGTCAAACTTGTCGGCCCTTATACCACGGCACAGGGAACAAAGTTAGTTGATGCAGACTACAGTATTCTACAATTGAAGCATTGAAATTTAACTCCACACTAGATTTTGGAAAGGAGTGAAACAAAGCTCTACAGCTAAAGCTCTAACCACACCTGACATCACAGCTATAGTGGATTTTATAAAGTTGCACAGTGTGTGGAGCCGATGGTTCTGGAGGAATTTATTCCTGGATGATAAAACAATCTAGCGAGGTCCACATGATACACTGGTAGCTTGACAGGTACCACTTCACCTCCTGGGCACTGCAGAGGAGCCCTTAAGCAAGGCACTGAACTCCTGACAGGGTGCTGCTATATTGTCTTCTTGCCCCCACGGCCCGTTTTTGAATCATTTCTGAGAAATCACGTTTTTTTTCCATCATTTGGGATGGAGAAGAAGCCAGTCATAGGTGTAAAACTGCTACTTACAGTGAAGATTCATTAAAACACACACACACGGCAAACATCTACATGCTCTCCGGCAAAAGAAATTGTTTGAAGACAAAGAAAAAGGAAGGCCAGTCGAGCCCAACCCTCTATTTATAATGTGGGAGGTACTCACAGGTACTGAACCACCAGTTGGTGTATCCTTGTGGTGTGGAGGGCAAAGCACTTGCAGTTTGTAACAGCAGTCATAGTTAACTTCTCATCTTACATTTTTATGGACACAAGCATGTACCTCATAACTTTTGCATAAGGAGTTGTACTTTTTCTACATGTAATGAAGTTTCACTTTCTTTAAAGGGAGTGTTCTACAGTAGTAGTCTTAATAATAATTCAGATACCTGCACCAACATGGTGTCCATCATTTCAATAACAAATGCAGTACCTCGTGTGTGTGATGCTCATAATGTAATTATGGTAAGTATGAAAGTAAGTATGGCTCCCTTTCTTATGCTAAGTGGGTCAGGTACACACATAGAGGTTGGCTTGCCCTATGAGATAATCAAGATACTTTGATCTTAAAAAAAGCCTTCCACAGACTTACTGTGTATTACTGTCTTAGTAGATGTAGCATCTTGAATGCCTGGGCCCCAATGGACCAAAGAGTCTGCTCTGACAGGCAGCTTGAAAATGTTACATGCACAAGAATTGTTACCTGAAGGAGGAACAAGAGAAAAGAAGCACAAGAAAAACCCATTGTTATGAAGCAGTTATTCATTATGTAAATGCAGATGTATTGGTTACAGATTTAGCACTGTGCTTGTGAAGTAGCTAACAGTTTGTCAGTATCTATTTTAGCATAGTTCATATGCAGAGATACACTTTCTCTGCCTGGTTTTTAATGTATTTTAAATTTATAATGCTTCCAGGTTCAAAGATGAGGTCTGATCTTTAATGTTGGAGTTTGCTTTTACTTTATTCATTTGTGCTCTCCAACTGAGTCTCTCTATCTGTATCTTAATCTCTCTCTGGGGTTAGTCTGTTGGTTTTAGGCCTTTCTTGCCTGTTAAAAATTAAATAGTTTGCAAGGTGGCACTTGGCTCTCTGGTGTACCGCAAGTTTGCAGCGGAAGAAGAATTAAGACGTCAAAATGTGTGTTGTGTGCCACCAAAGACACATCTTTAAACCTGAGGCAGTGAGATGTTGCCTACATTTTCTCACTTCAGTGTTTTCAAGAGTGATGCAAAAGAAGTTTATGTGGAATCAAATAGTTCTTGTCCCACAATGCAATGCCACAATGCCTCAGTGTGCAACAGTTCTCACACAGTGATGAATATGCATTAGAGGAGTTTCCATTCACTCAAACTGTCTGTGCTGAAAAAATCAATTCCATGCCATTCTGAAAGCTTCTTGATAAGTTAATGTTGAGGACTGATCCTGACAATTTAAGAAATTAATACAGAATTAAATAAATGATCAATAAATAAATAAACAAACATCTGATTAAATA
This sequence comes from Micropterus salmoides, assembly GCF_014851395.1. Taxonomy (NCBI): domain Eukaryota; kingdom Metazoa; phylum Chordata; class Actinopteri; order Centrarchiformes; family Centrarchidae; genus Micropterus; species Micropterus salmoides. The sequence goes on along the minus strand of NW_024040040.1, from coordinate 24,776,157 downwards.
ATAAAGTAGATAAATAAATGTAGACAGTAATTAAATTATACAATGAGACATGAATTTATTTTTTCACTTTTGTATTAATTACCTTATTTATTTATTGTCTGTTATAATCTTCAACTTTATTTATTAATTACTTCTTTTTTAAATATTTATTATCGCGTTAACGCATTAATTAATTAACACTGACAATTATTTTATCGCACGTTAACGCAGTTTTTATTTTATTATTATTAGTTTGAAAGTCCTTTGCTCACTGGCTCTGAATACACATACAGTCAAACCACAGGTCACAGGAAGGGCGGGATGTTGATCAGCCTGCAAATCACCCACCCAAACAAGCAGTGGCTACGCTGTCATCTTGTTCCCATATTTCTCCACCTGCGATACGTTATCACGGCAGCAGGTGAGCCGCTTGCTTGTTAATGACGCAGCCTATCAAACAACTCAAACAGCTGAAACCAAATCTGCACCCTGTGTTCAGTGTTGCTTTACGTTACCTGGTCTGTGCTTGTAAAATATCCACCGCAATTTGTAACCGTCATTTCAAGTTTTTAACCGAGAGTGAAGTCTGTGCGAGTGAACACAGGCACCGACCCCGCTACACAATCAATCACCCCCCCCCCCATGCCATCGTCCATCCTGATGTTTCAATGTAGTCTTGTAGACATAGTCCCAACCCTACTGAACAGACTGTTTCTGCTGCTCCCTGATAAAAGATACCTGATGCTGATGTGGCACTGGGTGTTTGACAAGACAGATAAATTGACCCCCCCCCCAATTTTTTAGGTCCTCAGAACATAATGTGACTACTTTGTCACTCTATGCATTATACTAAGGCATCAGTAGCTAACGCCAGTTAAGTAGAATGAGACGTCAGTACGTGATGAGTAAGTCCAAGAATGCACGCTAGAGAGAGCGCTCCTGATTAAAACTGTATTTTCATATTTCCCCACAGGTAAGAAAACTGTAAACAGAATTCTGGTAAAAGACATTAGTAGTACATGTGAGTAAAGCCTGTCAGGGAAAATAATTCCATCCCAAAGAATACGGAGTCAAATAGATATAGAGAGATTATATACTACACATTCCATCAAATTAATTTTGACTGCTACTTCCGGTCCCCCCACCCCGCCCCCTCATTTCCGGCCCCACAGGGGTGTACATTCCATCAAATTAATTTTGAAAGGTACTTCCTGCCCCCAATTTCCGGCCCCCACCCCTCACCCCAACAGATGTCTGTGTGGAACTGATTTAAAGACTTATTAAGTAATACAATATAAACTTGAATTAATTAACTTTGGAATCAAGGTAGTCTTTATTATTAAACAACTAAAGAATAAATAGAATTAATTACAGTAAAGCAGTAAAATATTAAAACAGTGAGTTAAAAATAAACAGTTGTTTTAATTTACCTTCAACAGCATGCAGCAAAATAAGAGTGAGTTCCAAAATTAAACTTTGTAAAATCTTTGCTAAAGCTTTGTGTCACAAATTTATCATCGTTTTCCCTCTTGTGCCCACATGGAAAGAACCTATATGCGCATATATGAAACCTATATGCAGTTTATATGCTGCATATATGTGTATATATGCCACATATAGGCAAAATTGAGGTGCATATATGTGCATATACAAGCCATATAGGTCTCCGGTATTGCTTCTTTATATCCACATATAAGCCCTATATGTGCATACAAGATATGTCTCCTATATAGCTCATGGCAGGATCTGGTCATTTTGTAGCTCATATCTCACTTTGGCAACTGTCATACATGATGCCTAGCTCATATTTTCTATTATCAAGGTAATAACTAAGAACTAACTTACTTATGCAAGGACTTATGTATGTGCGAACACTTGAAATTGGTATCAAATGTAATTGGCATGTTATGGAATTTAACTATGGCAATTAAGTGAGAGGAGATGGAAAGCTATGATGTCTAAAAGTTTTCCTGAAACATTTACAAGGTCAATTCTTTCTTGTATGAAGATAGTGGAAAAGAAGGAAATGTATAACAAAATGGTTTGTCGTTTTTTTATTTTGTCAATCAAGCCTTTTTTCAATTTCAAGTCACTTCCAGATTCACATTACAGCTCATACACATCCACACATTCACCGTTACATCCACCAAATGCAATGCAAAATGCAATGTTTTCTGTATTGTCTTAATGCAGTTGAATATGGCTGAAAGGTCATTACAGTCTAAATGTAGCAAAAAAACAAAAAACAAAGTACATAGAACATACATTCAAGTAATCATCATCATCCCACATCTATCTTAGCATTTCACTGTGGTTAATGAATTTGAATTTGAATGTCAACATTTCTGTTCACAGTTTTAACGAACAGACACTTTTCTTTTATCTGAGATGCTTGTATAGCAACTAAAGGCTCCAGACTTTTCCCTACAGGGATGAAATAACAAGGATTCTTCAATTGACCGCAGATGTCCTGTTTCACTTTTTGGTAGTACTTCCCCACTGCATAACATGTCTCCCCCTGCCCCAGATCACAGACAATGAATGTCTTCACAGAGAAAATACTTTCCTCTCGATCAGAAAGAATGACAGTGTACGAGTTTCTCCGAAAAGTACGCAAGTAGTTTTGTGAATGAACTATTTCAGCATTAACCACTACTCTGCAAAAATACTTCATAGTGACTCTATTTTCTAGGTTGCTGATGCTGTTCAAGGCCAGAAAATCCTCATTTCTGATCATATTTTTTGTGTTTGATTTGTGCACTGGCACTCCATCACATTTGAAAGTCAGTGATATGCTGTCTGGTGATGCAAGGGGTGATAGTTTTTTGTATAAATGTCCATCGTATATATCTTTGATGGAGGCATCCTTCTTCTCAAAACAGTGTTTCAGGTGTTTCCCTAATTGGTGGTCCTCAAGCAGTTTTTTAATTTGGTATTTTAGTGGCAAGTACAAAAAACACTGGTCTTTTTGTGCATGTGCTTTTGATGTGTCCTGGTCACAGACTGGGCACTTGACATTAAAGGGACCTTCCTGCATGCTTACGTTGCAACTCTTGCACACATAATGTACTTCTAATACTTAAATGTTTTTTTTCTAACAAGATAAAAACATGGGTATCGCTGCAATATGGACTGCAATAAGGACAAAGTAATATGGTATTTCCAATTTGTGCTCCACTTTAAGCAACAACAGGTGGAAGTTTGGGTTGTGGAATTATCTTATGATGATTTACAGTAACTAGTGTGCATGCACATGCATGAACAAAACAAAAAAAACCCTAACTTGAATATTTCAGCCGTTTTTTGCAACTTACTGTGTCATCAGAAGCAGTAGACACCGGGTCATCTTGATTGTCCTCTTGGGTGAGATACCTAAAATAAAAATAAAAATCCTTGATCAAGAAATATGTAGGCCTAATGTGTGTGTGCGTGTTTTCTACTTACTGAGTTGTAGAAGAAGAGGCCACAGATTCTTCATCATCACCCATATCTTCAGAAGTGTCCAAAACAAAAATGTTGTGGTAATGTTAAAACACTTCGTGCATCACTCAATATAATAGGATTGATATGACTGATTGATTAAGTCCAAGTAGGTAAATTCCATTCATGAGGTGAAACCTTTAAGACTGTAGAAAACACACAAAGTGAAATATTTTCCTGGCTAGAGTTCCAACTGTTTTCTTTAATTAATTTGGAAATTATGCCACATACATTTACATGGTATAGGAAATGATCTGTAGCTGGTAGTTAGCTGGCTAACTTAGCAAGCTAGCTTCTAGCACATTTTGTAACAATACTTACTTTCGTTTACGTCTTCTCTTTGTTCTTTCTGGAATGGGTGCTTCGTCGTAAACGAGGTACCTTTTGTAACGTACTGGATCCATATTGTAGTAGACCTAAATTTATTAGTTATGCATTTTAATAAATTTATGAGAATTGATACCCAATTATGAATTTTTAAGATTCATAAAATCATTTTATTTAATTCCTCGTTAAGGCCACCACCGGAGTTGTTATAATCCTAGAGTCTCCGGACCTCTAGGTAGTTTTGAATAATTATACAATTATTACTAGTGATCAGTTAGTTAATAATCGCTCAATTATCTTAAATCAGTCAGTCAGTCTCATATCTAAAGGGTCAATTCTCTTGGCAGGAACTATAAATAGGCAACACACACAGCTCTTGATTATATGACAGTGAATTTATTCTCTAACTAAGGTGATAAAAAGACGGTTGGATACAGGGAACATAAACATTTGCTGAACAATGAGCCTGGAGGTTCGATTGTGGGAAGCATTTGACTCATACGGCATAGAAGAACTAATGAAAGTAAACTAATGTCATAATTTAGGAGTTAAATGGACATCTGATCACAGAACGTGTGTTAAGTCTTACTGCTTGTCGACAGCCTGCTTTTGGCCTGTTGCACGGGTCCCATGCTAGCTGCCGATCCTGGCTTTTGGCTAGGGATTCTCCAGGGTTCTCCGTGTCTGATTGAAAAGCCTCCTCCGTCTGGCAATTCGGCTGTTTTTCAGGTTTCCTTGGTTGTAGCTGGCGAGACCACGTGGCTTGGTCTGACCTCGGTGAAGTTGGCTTTGACGAAAAAGGCTTAAAATGGAACTCGGTCGTTCCTGAATTAGTCCAGTGTAACTTAACGGACTGATAACTTTAACAAACAAAAGAAATAAAGAAAATAAAACAAACTGAAGGCAGATCGATGTCGCGGCACTTCAGGTGTGTAGCTTCAGGCGAACAAAAGGGCCTGTTTGTTTCGCTGGCCGAGTCTGAGGGCGCTGCCTGGCGAGGCACGCTGCGCGTGCCGAAGCATCCAGCGAGCAGGGCAGAGTGGAAGAGCCAACAGCGAAGCGAAGAGAGAGAGAGAGAGACCGAGCAAGGTCGCGTGTCGCTCTTTTGTTGCCTGGGGCGTGGTTCCCCAGGGGGTGTCTCAGGTTTCCCAAGGGACTGCCTTTCTAAACTTAATGTTTAAAAAGAAATCTATTTGCACGTATTATAATCAAACATTTTCCACAATCGAACCTCAATGGTCGAACGGTTGTACTGTTCTAAGCATTTGGTAACAGGAAACAATTGTCACATTATTGGTCAGGATATTTATACATTTAACAGCATTTCCGACGAGGGCATGTAATACTTATTTCGCCCACTTGGGGGAGCTCAGGTTACATGAGGAAAGCTTGGATTACATTAGATGAAGGAGTGTCTTGCTGAAAATAAACACTGCACAAGTAACTTCTTTTCAGCACTAATAAACGACAGATAGCAACAACAGTTAACATAACTACTCAAATAGAGGCAAACATATTCAGGTAACTAAAGATTTAATTAAACTTTGAGTCTTTTGAGATTGCAGTCCAGTTCAGTGTCTGGACCATGTCACACCTAGGTGAGACAAGGAGTATCCCTTTGATGTGGTAATAAAACAAAGAATAAGGTCAGTTGCCACGGAAATGTGTGTGGTGGGGCCAGTTTTGATAGGCTGTTCAGGGAGATGCCAATGGCTGGCTCGTGTCCCTTTGTCAGTTTAACAGTCAGGCCCCGCGTTATCAGCTTCGGAATCAAAAAGGTGCCAGTTTTATGGTCGGGATAGCACTTAGAGAAAGCAACTTTGACCCCTCCCCATCTTCTCTGGGGAGGAGAAAGGAATTTAGGGAAGCTCCAAATTTATTCAATGTAAAATGCACAAATCCACACCGTTGTTCACTACAGTCCCCCCTTCGGCCAAAATGTTCCCTCCGATAGGTAACGTTTTGGACGCAATGAGAAACAACATGTGTGGTTTGTCAGGTGCAGGTCGACTTTGTCAGGAGCTGATGATGTGTTGGTCAGCTGCTGGTCAGGTACTGATGATGTGTTGGTCAGCTGCTGGTCAGGTACTGATGATGCTGGTGAGGTGGAAGGAGTCAAGCAGAGCAGAGCAGGTGGCAAAACACAACATCTGTGATCAGGTTGATGTCCTTCTAAGGCTACTAATTCTGCTAGTCACTTAGGGTAACCCCAGTTAGCTAGTCTTAAAGTAGCAGGTGCCTGCTGTGTTACTTAATCACCTGAAACAAAGTAAAGCGAAAATTAATTTGGGAAGCAAAACAAATATCTTAACAAAATGACAAGTCGTGTGTGAGCATGACCAACATTTTCTCATAAATTCTTTGATATTCAGAACCATAACCTGCAGTGAGCTTGAGGGTTGTTTAGCTGGTTTAGGCTAACAGTCTCGTCTGAGGGTCTAAGCCCTTTCAAAAACAAATTTTATAAAAGAAGCGGCTTTTAGTCCTGAGAGGAACTGTTCTGAGTGGTTTCTATTTCTGCAGTTGCTGCAAGATGTCTGCTCTGGAGCAGGTATTCTTAATTGGTTTAAGGAGCAATAAATTTAGACAGTAACCCCCACTTGTGACTAAATGGTCAGGTTGAGAGCGGCTCCACCTGGTGGATGATAAAATTTTTGGAAATTCAAGGTAATTGGTTAAAGACCTCCACTGGTAATTTAGTGATAGGTTTAAATTGCAACAGGGAGACACAGAATAGTGGCTAGAGCTGTGGGTGGCGGACCGAAATAAAAAGATACCTGGCTTCCAAGTTCTGTTTTACAAGGCACGCACGTGAACTCTAATGACCTTTTAACCACTAGCAGCTATCGTCCCTAATTGAGGATTTCTGTTAATTATTAATTTATTAGGACGTTATCGTTCCCGACAAGTCCCATGGGATTTTTGTGAAGCTCGGTTCGGTCCAGAACAGGTGAATGTTTGTCTGTGACCACAGAAGGATCGGTCCAATGGGGAGAGAACTTGTGTGCAAGTTTTCCTGTTCTCTGGCCGTCCTGTTTCCTTAGTGGAGCAGAGATGTGATGACAAACTCTGTCCCCCCTTCGGAGCTTGTTGTGAGACGCATTTTGGTCGTTATAGACTTTGCATCTTTGTGTGCTGTCCAAATTATTTTGGCCTGCGAGGAAATGTTTATTTCCTCTGGCTGGTTCAGTTAGGGGTTCCCTCCTGTCAAATTGTGTCTTTAACAAGGGAAAAGAAATGCCTCTCCGTTGTAAGGAGGCTCTGTGTGATGGTTTTGCTGGTTGAGACTGGCAGCAAACCTTACAGGTTTTGATGTAGTCTGCTACATCTTTTTGCATGTTCGGCCAATATGCTACTTGTTTAAGTGCATTGTGTGTTGCACTGAACCCTTCGTGGCTTTTGTAAGGTGAGTCATGGGCGTGCATGAGCATCACCCCCCTGTGGCTCTGAGGCACCACGAACGCAGGTGAAGTGCGGGCGTCTGAGACATACGAGAGAATGCCCGTGACGACACGCAAAGAAGAGCGCACCAGGTAAAGGTGTTTCAAGCCAGGGATGGAATCAAGCTCAGTGTTGGAGACAGGCTCTGCGTCAGAAAGGCAGAGGAGCATTTTGCTAATGGCGGGATCAAGAGTTTGAAGCCGAATTAGGTCAGAGTCACCAAGAGAGTCAGGGACTGAGATTTGTGGCGCAGGGGCGGCTGTCAGAGACAAGCCTGCTGCCTGGGCTCTGGTGGCATCGCAAGTCATAAGGGCGGGATGGGTGGGGAGCAAATCCGCTTGGGAGTGCTGGGGTGTGTCTTTAACAGCACCCTGTTTGCCTAGTGCTGTAAACTTGGTTTCAAGTTCAGCTGTAGGATGACTATATGTGGTGTCTGACCCCCCTCTCATGCCTTTATGTAAAGTCATGGAGGATGGCTCTGGTGGCGTGTTGACAGAGAAGGCGGTGACAGTTTGTGCACCCATCTGTCTGTCATTGGTCATGTTGCCTGTGGGAACAGAGTCGGTGGTAGGCGGCAAAGAGGAAAGGCTGACAGTAGCCTTTGAAGGCTCAGTGTGATTCACTTTCTTAGAGAGGTCAGGAGGCAAGGAAGAAGGTATGTGCCCCATCTCTGGAGTCTTGAGCTCACAGTCATGAGTGTCGGTGCTGATCGGCCAATCCAGTGGAGTGGTTTTGGGGATCAGTGCGTCATTTGAGGTTGTAATTTAAAGCACAGAGGCGGGTTTCTCGTTCTGTGCTGTATTCAGACAGTGAGATAGGCAGAGGTCGTTTCACCTGTGCCCAGATCGTCAAGTTCTGAAAGTCAAGCAGTGGCTCAAAGCGGTTAAGGAAGTCTTTGCCAATGAGTAGAGGAATGGCGTCAAATGGTGAGACATACACCGGGTGGATGAGGTCCATAAGGACCGATAGACATGTGGACTAATGTCATGGCTGTCAGATTGAGGTTTTCAGGGCCGAGTGGCTGGACCTCAAGGTCACAAGTCTGTAGTTTCAGGTCTTTGTGGGAGCGGGTCATAGCCTGTAGCTGCCTGAAGAGGGCTGATGACATTACAGTGATGTCTGCAGCTGAATCAAGAAGTGCTTCCTGCACCAGAGTGTTTTCAAGTGTTACAGGCAGGTAGAATTTCCGTGAAACTCCCCTTTCAGTCAGGTGACACAAGAAGTGTTGGGAGGGCGGACTGCCCTGAGTGGCTTTGGACTCTGTGAGAGGAGTCTCTCTTGAGTCGGACTGTACCACCAGGAGTGTCCTGGAGGGAGCGGTTCTCTCAGTCCATTTGTGTGAGCGTGTCAGTCGTTTTGACAAAGTGTCAGGAGAAGGGGACTTTGGCTTTGCAGCGGCTGCGGCCAAGTGCTCTGCCTTCTTGTCTTCCTGTTTGGACAGGGTTTGGAGCAGGCGCTTAAGCGCTGTAATTTCCTCCTTACTAAAAGTGGGTGTGTCAGACTCACTTTCAGTGTCATCGGTATTTGTGTCTCTATAGTGGGATCTCTGGAGTGTAGCTCTCTGAGATCGCCTGTCCCAATTGTTTTGGGATTTGTGCTGCTTGTGTCCCCCCTTCCGTGAAAAGAGGTGGGTTTCACAGCGGTTGGGCAGGTACCTGGGCCGATGGGTTTCAGGCCTCAGATTTTGGCTCTTCTCAGACCAAGATGGCTCTGAGTGACGTCGACCATGCTCATTTTGCTGAGGCAGGCTGCACCTCTGCTTCTGGCTTGGTCTATAATTCTGGGAGGTGATGCAGGTTGACGCAGGTGTTTCAAGACCAGGAGCTCGTTTTGGCTCCACCTGTAGGGAATTGATGCTGAGAGTGAGGACACCATGGGGCTCAGGATGCCTCGTCATGGTGAGTCTCTGCTTTTCAAATCCTTTTGTAGCTAACTCACGTAGCTGTCGACTGGTATGGGTGTGTGGGCAGGCTGCCACACCCAGATGATGACTGGTAGTGGGGTGGAGGTTTTGGATAAAAAGATATTTGAAGTTAAACTCTTCCTCCATATCGGGCTCATTTTTGGTACCAAAGTACGCTTGTCTGAGTCGGTTGTAGTACTGCTGAGGAGGTTCTGGCCTCCCTTGCTTAACAGCAAGTGCAGCTGTTAGACCTGATTGTGCTGTCAAGTCAGAATATTCCTCCACCAGTGCCTGGCAGAGTGAGTCATAATCTTGTCTGACATACCTGGGCTGGCGTTCAATAAAGCTGCTGACCTCTCGACTAGATGTCACCTTGATCAGGTAAATCTTGTCGTCAGTGGTGGCAGCAGGGAATTTCCGCAAGTAGTATTCAATATCTTTTAGATAGATACTGGTCTCATTTGAGCCTGTAGACTCAGGCTCGAAGCGTGTTATGTGGCGAGCGATTTTGTCTAAGTCCCTGTCAGAGGGGCTTAAGTCATGGTCAGCAGTGGGCGGCGGAAGCAGCCGAGGGGAGTAAACCGTCTTCACCTGAGTAGATGGAGGGCTATTTCTCTGGCGCTCTGTCATATGATCCTGTGGGATCAGTTGTGGGAGTGGTCGTGGAGACCATCCTCCTGAGGCTGGCAAAGGGGAGCAAGCCTTGTCTCTCTCTGGTGGGAGTGTTTTGTAGGAGGGAGTGTGTTGGGCTGTCTCACATGAGAGCTGGAACTCTCTTCTGGTATCAGCCAACTCCTCTTTGGTTTCCTGCTGTAGCGGGGATTGGGTTACTCTGTCCCTGTCCTCTAGCTGTCTTCGCATTTCTTGCATGCGTTTTTGGTCAGCTTCTCTAAGTTTGCTATAAACTTTGACTCGTAATTTTAGCTCTTTAATTTCCCCCACTGCTTGTCTAAGGAGGGTTTCTGATTGGTCAAGGGATTCAGTTGTGTCTTTAAGTTTACTTTTAGTCCACTCTAACTCCTGTTCTTGCTGAAAGAGTGAGTGTTCAAGCTGATTGGTCTTTTCCTGCAGCTCAATTTTCTCCTCATCGACTCCACCCTCCTGTGGGAGGTGGCAAGGAGCCTTTAGGTCAGTGATGCGTTCTTCCGCTTCACTTAGTGACTGCCTGGTGCTTTCCAGCTGCTGTTCAAGCTGGTGCATGTGCTTAGACTGGGCAGACATTACAATAGCTAGTTTTCCTAGCATCTGGGACAAGGCTTTGTCCTTTGAGGAAGTGGCTAGAGCAGTTGTTACCAGCTCTGCAAAAATTGTTTCAAGGTTCACCGCATCGGTGCCTTGTAGTTGGCTTGAGTAGCCAGGTACCATGGTCTCTGTCATGTGGGCCAAGATGGAGTCAAAGTGTTCCAGTGGGTCGCCCCCACTGGCAGCCACTAAGCGTGGGTCTGCCATGTTCACAGGCAGGTGCTCAAGTGGTTTGGTTAAGGACTTTGGTGGGAGTCCAAATCAGACAACAAACGAGTGTGTCAACTCAGAGGATATGCATAAAAATACAAAAATAAATGGGTGTTGCTTCTATAGCTTCCTGGAGCTGTTGACTGTGTTCCTTTAAGTTAATTTGGAAGGCTGGAATCTGAAGAACAGAAGGATCAAAATCAAATCTATGGACTCTCAGTTATACAATTTGCTTTAATAAAATCAGAAGTGGACTACAGGTGTTAGCTGGTACAGCAGACCTGAGCCAGTCAGTTAAACAGAGTTTCAGCTAGTGTGTTTACTAGTTGAGAAAAAGGGAATGTCAGGTTGGAGAAAGCTGACTTTCAAGTCAGACTTAAATGACCAAACTGAAAATTCAAATTTAGGATCAAAGCAAAAATAGGAAAGATGAAATTAAATCACACTTGGGATTAAAGTTAAATGCTATAGATCAAATCAAAGTTCATGTTACAACTAGCTTGACAATCAAAGCTCAAAGTCCTTAATGATCAAAGTCAAAGTTGGAAAAAATTGTTTGAGAAAATTTAATTTAGGATCAAAGTTCAAAATTGGGAAAATTAAAATTTTGAGATTAAAATTATTAAATTTCAAAAATCAAAGTTCAAAGGCAATGAGAATAAACTCAAAGTTCAAAGTTATATTAACAAAAATCCCAGGCTGATTAAAGTGGATTAAAAAAATTAAAAATCAAAGCTGATTAAACTGAAGGTTTTTAATTACCCTTTGGTAATTATCAAGTTATCAAAATTCCAACTGCTATAAAAGTCAGAGTCCAAATTACATTTATAATGAACAAGGATTAAAGAAAGCCTAGTTGGAAAGCTATCGATTCAACTTATCAAGCTTAATGTAGGTTTCAGAATTCCAGTCAGTCCAAACAACAAAAGGTTAACAAAAATTCAAATCAAGATGTTATTCTGCATTTATCTTATTTCCTGCAAGGATCAAAAATAGCACTACAGAAAAAGGCTTCAAAATGACAAAGTCAAAATCAGGGATATTGCAGCAGTAATGAGAATAAAGCTTTTTATTCAAATACAGCTAGATCAAAATTAGAAAAACGAATCTTTGAATAAAAGATTGCATCAAAATTAACAGAACTACTCAGTGTAATCCTAGGTTAGGGTACTAAACTGGCTCAGTACCTTGTTACAAGCAAACACCCAATAGATCTTTAAAAGTTATTCAAGGAAAAAGGAGAGCCTGTGCTCTATCCTACACTTAAGGAGTAACACTCCTTATTAATTTAATCTGAGAGTCAACACAATGGTTTATGTGTCAAGTTAACAAGATCGATCACCAAAGTCTGGTTTAATTCACTCGATTCAAACGCTCATCTCTGTCACTGATGACGCTGAAGTCGATTTAATGCAGAACATGCAATTTATCCCGCCAGCCAGTAGGGGAGCTGTGGCTCCGCCTCTCAATGTAGAAGAAGAAGCGGCTTCCTCTCTGGTCCTCGGACCCAACAGCTGTTAGCTTCAGGCTAACGCAGTTAGCAAACCGTCGTTGCAGCAACGGCAGTAAATCAGAACACTGACGGACACCAGTCCCGCTCAAAAAGGGGGAAGGACTCGCTCCTTTGTTTCAATGACTCAGCTTGCTTTCAAGCTTTGATTTAGCGTTAACTTAGCTCGGTAGGTACAACGCTACAGGCTAAACTCGGCGTCTTCATGCCTGTGACTCCACTGCCGGGCAGCTGTATTTGTTGAAGTAGCTAATTTCAACAGAATACCGGAGTTTTGCATATAACATAACAATCCACGGCTTAGCGCGTCAGACTGTTATTTATAGCTGCAAACAAATCACATTGGCACAGCGCAACTGTAATCTGTCTGCCTCTTATTAGGCCTTAAAATTATCAATATCGGTTTCTCTCAACCAAAAGGGCATTTCATCCACTCGTCAGCGGAGATTGTATGCAGCTTTAGCTCAGATTTCTCAAATGGTAATGTTACAGGAATGCATTCAGTTTAACATTAGCTCGGTCCTCATAGCTCAGCTCACTACAGCTCTGTACTGAACAACAAAGAACATGGTCAAAACTCACACACACTTTCATCACTAACGTTAAGTTAAGAGGGAAGACAGGAGAGTTTCTATGGAGCAACTTACTGGGCGATTATTATTTCAGTGGCAAAATTTTGGAGGGAAAAATTTTCTGGGACTCAATAATAACTTCTCTGCATCAGGACTGTGTGTATAGTCTATTATAGTATGTCACAAGGCCTCACACGGCAGGCTCCATTATGTAGTAGACCTAAATTTATTAGTTATGCATTTTAATAAATTTATGAGAATTGATACCCAATTATGAATTTTTAAGATTCATAAAATCATTTTATTTAATTCCTCGTTAAGGGCACCACCGGAGTTGTTATAATCCTAGAGTCTCCGGACCTCTAGGTAGTTTTGAATAATTATACAATTATTACTAGTGATCAGTTAGTTAATAATCGCTCAATTATCTTAAATCAGTCAGTCAGTCTCATATCTAAAGGGTCAATTCTCTTGGCAGGAACTATAAATAGGCAACACACACAGCTCTTGATTATATGACAGTGAATTTATTCTCTAACTAAGGTGATAAAAAGATGGTTGGATACAGGGAACATAAACATTTGCTGAACAATGAGCCTGGAGGTTCGATTGTGGGAAGCATTTGACTCATACGGCATAGAAGAACTAATGAAAGTAAACTAATGTCATAATTTAGGAGTTAAATGGACATCTGATCACAGAACGTGTGTTAAGTCTTACTGCTTGTCGACAGCCTGCTTTTGGCCTGTTGCACGGGTCCCATGCTAGCTGCCGATCCTGGCTTTTGGCTAGGGATTCTCCAGGGTTCTCCGTGTCTGATTGAAAAGCCTCCTCCGTCTGGCAATTCGGCTGTTTTTCAGGTTTCCTTGGTTGTAGCTGGCGAGACCACGTGGCTTGGTCTGACCTCGGTGAAGTTGGCTTTGACGAAAAAGGCTTAAAATGGAACTCGGTCGTTCCTGAATTAGTCCAGTGTAACTTAACGGACTGATAACTTTAACAAACAAAAGAAATAAAGAAAATAAAACAAACTGAAGGCAGATCGATGTCGCGGCACTTCAGGTGTGTAGCTTCAGGCGAACAAAAGGGCCTGTTTGTTTCGCTGGCCGAGTCTGAGGGCGCTGCCTGGCGAGGCACGCTGCGCGTGCCGAAGCATCCAGCGAGCAGGGCAGAGTGGAAGAGCCAACAGCGAAGCGAAGAGAGAGAGAGAGAGACCGAGCAAGGTCGCGTGTCGCTCTTTTGTTGCCTGGGGCGTGGTTCCCCAGGGGGTGTCTCAGGTTTCCCAAGGGACTGCCTTTCTAAACTTAATGTTTAAAAAGAAATCTATTTGCACGTATTATAATCAAACATTTTCCACAATCGAACCTCAATGGTCGAACGGTTGTACTGTTCTAAGCATTTGGTAACAGGAAACAATTGTCACATTATTGGTCAGGATATTTATACATTTAACAGCATTTCCGACGAGGGCATGTAATACTTATTTCGCCCACTTGGGGGAGCTCAGGTTACATGAGGAAAGCTTGGATTACATTAGATGAAGGAGTGTCTTGCTGAAAATAAACACTGCACAAGTAACTTCTTTTCAGCACTAATAAACGACAGATAGCAACAACAGTTAACATAACTACTCAAATAGAGGCAAACATATTCAGGTAACTAAAGATTTAATTAAACTTTGAGTCTTTTGAGATTGCAGTCCAGTTCAGTGTCTGGACCATGTCACACCTAGGTGAGACAAGGAGTATCCCTTTGATGTGGTAATAAAACAAAGAATAAGGTCAGTTGCCACGGAAATGTGTGTGGTGGGGCCAGTTTTGATAGGCTGTTCAGGGAAATGCCAATGGCTGGCTCGTGTCCCTTTGTCAGTTTAACAGTCAGGCCCCGCGTTATCAGCTTCGGAATCAAAAAGGTGCCAGTTTTATGGTCGGGATAGCACTTAGAGAAAGCAACTTTGACCCCTCCCCATCTTCTCTGGGGAGGAGAAAGGAATTTAGGGTAGCTCCAAATTTATTCAATGTAAAATGCACAAATCCACACCGTTGTTCACTACAATATCTATTGCTTTTCTTTAATTGCGTCTTATTTCCATAACATTATTTATACTGGCAAGCATTTCTCCACTCTGCTGCTACCAATCGGCCGCTACAGCGTCGCGTAGTTGATGACGTCATCCGCATGACGTTTGACTTAATCTGACGACGTTTCGCGCCGAAAGATAGCGGCTGGGAGTAAAAATGGCGATATCAGCGGTGGAGATCCGTTATATCCTACTTGAATGGACTGAGGGTGAGGATAGAGGGGCCCATAGTATTTTGGCCATCGACTGTGTCCGGAATTTTTCAGTTAAAGATTTTCTTGAAATGCCAACCCTGTCCGGTGCACCGAGACAAAATTATTGACGTGGCAAGTATGTTACACGCTAACTTTAGCTGATGTTATGTAGTTACATACCACATTAAATGGTTTTGCTCGCACTTAAAGAAGTGTAAAATGGATCTTGCTAGGTACCTGGCTAGCAAGCTTAGCTTTCTGGCTCATGTTAGCTACTTAATTTGCTAATGTTAGCGAAGTCCAATTGGGACTAATGTTAGATTTGGTAACGTTAAACATGATTAGACAAACGTTTGCAGTTCATGATAACATTTCAATTTTATTGCACCAGAATTTGAAAAAACTCTCCAAATTAAACTGCGTGAGATCGAGATGGAGAAAGAGGGCACACAAGGGCAAACAAAACGTCCTGACATCCCAAACTCAAAGTACAGTGAGCAGCAGGGGCAGACTGAGAAGACTTCAAAGAAAAAGGTAACTGACTGCACCAATTGGTACTTTGCTTAAAGTTATCTCCCCCTCTCTCTCTTGTTTCTTAATGTGTAGTAGGTTTGTAATTGTGTCATCTATGATGATTTCATGTGCTTTGTTGACAAGATGTATGTGCAAGGTGGTGTAACGTAAGTTAACAAGAGTTGGGCTAAAAGTCAGTCTGTCTCTCTCTGTCTCTCAAGGTTGACAATAAAAAGGGAGGGGCTTCCAAATACAAGCACAAGGAGGGTGAGAAGCTGGAGGAGGGTCATGACAGACTTTCAAAGAACAAGGTACACTACCAGTCTGCATCCTGTGTGTGTTGTTACATTACAATACTTTCAGAAATGAAGTCCATTCTCTTAAAAATGAAAATGCACGTCCGAAAGACGTTATCATCTATCGTAAGTATTCCTAATTTTAATATTTATTAGCAGGGTTTTTTTCTGGAGATGGATATTGCGGTGGCAGAGAAGTATAAACTTTATTTAAATTTTATGGGCTGAAAACACGTGTTTGGCAAAATAAATGCTGGTGAGGTAGTGTGGGTGCTCTTATAGCCGTTGATAAGATTCAAATTAGAATTATATTTATCTATTTATTCTTTCTGGAAGAATTTGTAGAGGGTTAACAAAAGTCATGACCTAGAGAACATACAGTTCATGAGAATAAATGATGCTTCTCTGCCTTCAACGGCTCAAGAAGGCAATTGGCTCCAGAAAAAAACCCTGGGATATTTGAATTTGGGAGAAATTGGAGAAAGAAAATTGCGTTCACATTGCGTTTCCTCTGCAGAGCCTTATCAATGGGCTTTGGAGGGTTGTAGCTTGTGTTCACAGCTGCAGGAAATGTCTTTCGAAGAGTAAGGGCACTGACTTGCTGGGTGCTATTTTGATTTAGTGATTGTAATCATTTTTAGGGCCCGAGCACGACCGTGCGAGGTCCCTATTGAATTTGCTCGGATTATTTATTTATTTATTTAGGGCCCGAGCACGACCGTGTGAGGTCCCTATTGAATTTGCTCGGATTATATATATATATATATATATATATATATATATATTTTTTTTTTTTTTTCTGCAAAGTAGGCCCAACTGACATGGCCTGAACATACTCGAAAACTCACCAAAATTTGCAAACATGTCAGAACCGGTGAAAAATTTCGTATTCTACAAGTTTCGCACATGGGCGCAAAATGACTCGCTAGCGCCACCTAGAAAATTGGAAAAAATTAGCCCCTCGTTCACGTTCAACCTACATGCACGAAATTTTCTGGGGACATGTATCATGTCAAGACGCACAAAAAAGCCTCAAGAACCCATACCCTAAAGTCAACAGGAAGTCGGCCATTTTGAATTTTATGGCCAATTTTGGATGATTTACACATTTCGTACTTTAACGAACTCCTCCTAGGGATTTAGTCGGATCGACGTCAAATTTCTGCTGTGCCTTCTAAAGGCATTGAAGATGAAAAGTTGTGCTATTTGCGAGTTTTCGTCAATGGGCGTGTCCATGGCGTCGATGATTCGCTATGAAACAGGAAGTTGTTGTAACTTCAGTGTACATGCTCACATCTGCACCAAACTGTACATGTAGGATGAGAGTCCCGCCCTGAACACATGTACATGCCGACATTCACCCACAGTCATAGCGCCACCTGCTGGCAACAGGAAGTGACTTTTAACGAAGCAGCCCCCGCCGCACGTTTCACCTACGTGCACAAATTTTCTGTGGTACGTGTATCTTGTCCAGACGCACAATAAAGCCTCTTGGAGCGATGCCCTAAAATCAACAGGAAGTCGGCCATTTTGAATTTTACGTCAAATTTTGGATGATTTACACACTTCGTACTTTAACGAACTCCTCCTAGGGATTTAGTCAGATCGACTTCAAATTTGTGCTGTGCCTTCTAAAGGCATTGAAGATGAAAAGTTGTGCTATTTGCAAGTTTTCGTCAATGGGCGTGTCCGTGGCGTGGCGTCAAAGATCAAGTCTTCGCCATGACACAGGAAGTTGTTGTAACTTCAGTGTACATGCTCACATCTGAACCAAACTTTACGTACTTGATAACTCAAGGGGTCATCTTCTCTGCTATTGGTGGACCAGTCAGACAGGAGAGCTCCTACTCTGCCTGCAGACATAAACAATCTTGCCCCTCACACAGTCAGATGGCTTCCTTCAGTGCACTGAGGTGTTTAACAACTCTGAAGACAATACTACCAGCAATGTATTCCTTCTCTTTTCATGTAGACGCTCCGACAGACAGTGCTTTCAGTTTGCTGCATGCATGGACACAGAACTGCGGTATAGGGAGAAGCACACGGTCAGCTGGCTGCCGCTAAATCTGGAGTGCACTCGTATTCAATTCTGTATGGTAAATTCAGTTTTAACGGAGCAGAGCGAGCTGACAGGCAGAGTTAGAGACTTTTTCTGTCCGTTTCTCTCTTTACAAAGACGCATGTTGCAGTCAGAGTCTTCTCTGAGACGCGAGCACGACATACAACACAATTTATCAAATTACACATCGGATATACAGTATGAAAATAAGATTGATTGGATTATACTCACAGGAAGTATAAAACCTGTTACATGCGTATATTAAAAGTAAAGTAACACAAAAATGTCAGGGAAATTACTTTACTTAGATTTCAGGACTGCAGTTGTACATTTGAAATACCTTCCTAACTTTCTGATAGGAAGCCTTCTTGAGGTGGTATAAAACATTTCTTTCTTATATTCTGATTTGAGTTGTGGACAACTATGACCACATGAATTAAAAAAATTAAACATTTCACTGCCCAAGTCAGCTATAACACAAGTCTTGTTCATCAGACTACATGCTGTACAGTATTTGTGGACAGATTTTGTCCCAGGATTTATTATGCATTTCTTCTTCATCGTTGCATGATTTAGAATAATAAGGTGAGAAATGGGTCTATTCTGAGTTCATCCTGCACTGCAGCAGCTAATAAAGTCCATTTAATCCCAAAAAGGCTTTTCTTTTAGGCAGGCTGGAGCAGAAAACAACTCACCTTTCTCAAGTTGTACAGTAATGTCACATTTGTATGAAGGTGGATCAAACAAGCTAATCTTAAATGTCAAAGTAGAGAGGAGCCTAGTAGGCCTATTTATTTTCATTCATTACACAATATGAATAAGCTATGCAGACAGTTGTAAAGAAAGAACATCTTTTTCTTCTGTTCTCTACTTGTTATAGTTACACAGTATTAGGGGTGTGGGGCTGTATTAAAAGTATACACTGTTCTCCCATGCTCTAACACACAGTAACGATGAAATGTGTGCTGTTCTCACATTCTTCCTCTGTATGTACACATAAACAACAAGGCAGGGAAATATAAAAGGAATTTATTTTATTGTTTGGGTACATTATTGTTCAGTGTACATGCTCACATCTGAAACAAACTTTACGTGCTTGATAACTCTCCCACCCCGCAGACATCTACACACCAATACCGATTTATATTCATAGCGGCAAGTGCTATGTAGCTCCACATAGGGGACACAGGAAGTGACATATAACACCTTCATGCGGCGTCATAACCGCGTAGCAAATTCACAGCCGCACCGGCAGAGCTCGAGAATATGCAACTCGGCCGGCTCACACGCGGACGCGCTTACAAGTGCGAGGGCCCGCCCAACGCTGCTTGCAGCTTAAAAAAATTTTTTTTTTTTTCTTCTGTTGTTGTGCAGAAGTTGTGCTATTTGCGAGTGTTCGTCATTGGGCGTGTCTGTGGCGTCGATGATTCGCCATGAAACAGGAAGTTGTAGTAACTTCAGTGTATATGCTCACATCTGCACCAAACTGTACATGTAGGATGAGAGTCCCGCCCTGAACACATGTACATGCTGACATTCACCTACAGTCATAGCGCCACCTGCTGACAACAGGATGTGACTTTTAACAAAGCAGTCCCCGCCGCACGTTTCACCTACGTGCACGAGTTTTCTGTGGTACGTGTATCTTGTCCAGACGCACAAAAAAGCTTCTTGGAGCGATGCCCTAAACCCAACAGGAAGTCGTCCATTTTGAATTTTATGTCAAATTTTGGATGATTTACACACTTCGTACTTTAACGAACTCCTCCTAGGGATTTAGTCCGACCGACTTCAAATTTGTGCTGTGCCTTCTAAAGGCATTGAAGATAAAACGTTGTGCTATTTGTGAGTTTTCGTCAATGGCTGTATCCGTGGCGTGGCGTCAAAGATCAACTCTTCGCCACAACACAGGAAGTTGTTGTAACTTCAGTGTACATGCTCACATCTGAACCAAACTTTACGTGCTTGATAACTCTCCAACCCCGCAGACATCTACACACCAATACCGATTTATATTCATCACGGCAAGTGCTATGTAGCTCCACATAGGGGACACAGGAAGTGGCATATAGCACCTTCATGCGCCGTCGGAACCGCGTAGCAAATTCACAGCCGCACCAGCAGAGCTCCAGAATATGCAGCTCGGCCGGCTCACACGCGGACGCGCTACAAGTGCGAGGGCCCGCCCAACGCTGCTTGCAGCTTAAAAAAAAATATATTTTTTTCTTCTGTTGTTGTGCAGAAGTTGTGCTATTTGCGAGTGTTCGTCATTGGGCGTGTCTGTGGCGTCGATGATTCGCCATGAAACAGGAAGTTGTAGTAACTTCAGTGTATATGCTCACATCTGCACCAAACTATACATGTAGGATGAGAGTCCCGCCCTGAACACATGTACATGCTGACATTCACCTACAGTCATAGCGCCACCTGCTGACAACAGGATGTGACTTTTAACAAAGCAGTCCCCGCCGCACGTTTCACCTACGTGCACGAGTTTTCTGTGGTACGTGTATCTTGTCCAGACGCACAAAAAAGCTTCTTGGAGCGATGCCCTAAACCCAACAGGAAGTCGTCCATTTTGAATTTTATGTCAAATTTTGGATGATTTACACACTTCGTACTTTAACGAACTCCTCCTAGGGATTTAGTCCGACCGACTTCAAATTTGTGCTGTGCCTTCTAAAGGCATTGAAGATAAAACGTTGTGCTATTTGTGAGTTTTCGTCAATGGCTGTATCCGTGGCGTGGCGTCAAAGATCAACTCTTCGCCACAACACAGGAAGTTGTTGTAACTTCAGTGTACATGCTCACATCTGAACCAAACTTTACGTGCTTGATAACTCTCCAACCCCGCAGACATCTACACACCAATACCGATTTATATTCATCACGGCAAGTGCTATGTAGCTCCACATAGGGGACACAGGAAGTGGCATATAGCACCTTCATGCGCCGTCGGAACCGCGTAGCAAATTCACAGCCGCACCAGCAGAGCTCCAGAATATGCAGCTCGGCCGGCTCACACGCGGACGCGCTACAAGTGCGAGGGCCCGCCCAACGCTGCTTGCAGCTTTAATTTATCTCTGCTTTCTTTTCTTATTCAGCTCCCATTGTATCTCACTTTATACTGCATAATGTACCTGTCACATCTAACTGGAAACATGTGGGTTCTTGGTTTCTGTGTGGTTATTCCCGGCTTGTGGTTGTTTTGTTGTTTTGTCTAGTCCTGTAATCTGTATGTTTGTTTATAAAATGTTAATAAAAATTTAAAAAACCAAACATGGAATTTACAGAGGATATTGCCAAGTGGGAGAATATACAGTGAGAAAAGCAATGCACCTAGAACAAAACCAGGACAGATAAATTAACATGCAAAAGGAATATAAATAGTTGTATATTTTAAAGGAAATGAAGATGTTCTAGCGGTGATCGTTTCTGCTGAATAAAAGTGAATGTGTGTGTTGTATTACTCAGAAAAAGACTGGTTTTTCCAGTACCTTCAATACACATATTCTTGTTTTTAGGGTGTTCCATGTCTCAGATTGAGGCTGAGGTGGTACCATACTGATCATGTGCACAAACGTACATGTGTACTGCACCTTCAACTGGCTCAAATAAACGCTTTTACAAGCAATGTATTGTAAGAATTCTAATAATGATATGATTGAAAATGATAGTTATCACCCTAAAGCATATTTTATAATAAAATAAGAATAATGTTCAAAATTAATTAAAATACAACATAAATCTAATGTGTTCATTGACACAGTTAACCCTTTCATGCATAGTGGTCACTATGCATGAATCATTCACAGTAATGATGACTGAATTGTTTTTATCTTATTTTACCAATAAGGAGCCTCTATTACCCCCGCGGCCTCTTACTCAGAGGTTCCTCACCAGCAACAAGAGAGTTTTAACCAGTTTTATCCCATCGACTTGTCTGAGCTTTTGAAAACAGTAACACAAATGAGAGTGTCCTCCAGCCCACTTGATGTATACCTACAAAATTTTTACTGAAAGTAATAGAGTCTGTTGGGCCCCATTTGATCTCTGTTTTCAACAGCTCCCTATCTACTGGTTGTGTCCCTGATTATTTTAAAACGGCTTGCGTGAACCCACTTTTAAAGAAACCTGGTTTAGATCCCTCCCTCCCACATAATTTTAGACCAATTTCAAAACTGCCTTTTATTGCAAAGATTCTAGAAAGAATTGTGTCCAAACAGCTGCTCACTGTACTGGAAAATAACAAATATTTGAAAAGTTTCAGTCTGGTTTTAGGAAGTACCACAGCACTGAGACTGCCCTGCTTAAAGTCACCAATGACCTTTTAATGTCTGCTGATGAAGGCATGTGCTCAGTCCTTGTACTCCTGGACCTGGAGCGCTGCTTTTGACACCATTGATCACAACATCATGTTAGACAGACTGAGGCACTGGGTGGGGATCTCTGGTACTGCCCTAGAATGGTTTTCATCCTACCTGTCAAATAGGAAGTTTTGCGTGTCTGTAAACAACTATGTCTCCTCGTTCTGTCCAGTTAAATATGGTGTGCCTCAGGGGTCGGTCTTAGGACCCATTTTGTTTTCCTTGTATCTGTTTCCCCTTGGACATATTATCCATAAACATGGCATTTCTTTTCATATTTATGCTGATGACACACAAATATACTTGCCCGTCAGATCCACAGACCCTGGAATGCTGAGTTCACTTAACAACTGCCTTTGTGAAGTTAAAAAATGGATGTCAAATAATTTCCTCCAGCTGAACTCAGACAAAACAGAAATCCTGGTCATCGGGTCCCAGCAGATGGCAAATCAAATACTGCCATCTGCTGGTTCGCTAGTAAATCACATTAAGCCTGTGGCAAAGAAACTTGGTGTTTGGTTTGATAGTAATTTAAATTTCGAGCAGCACACCACAAAGTTTGTTCAATCATGTTTTTATCAACTTAGAAATATAGCAAAAATTCGATCTATGTTAACTTTTAAGGACACCGAGACCATTTTACACGCCTTCATCTCATCACGCCTGGATTATTGCAACAGCCTTTTCACCTGTTTAACCCAAAAATCTATTGATCGACTCCAGACTGTCCAGAACTCAGCTGCCAGGCTTTTAACCAGAACAAAGAAATATGACCACATTACTCCTATTTTAGCTTCATTACACTGGCTCCCAGTATGTTTTAGAATTGACTTTAAAATTCTATTGATCACTTTTAAAGCTCTTCATGGCCTCTCGCCTTGTTATATTTCTGACCTTTTAGTCCCATACACACCAGCACGAACCTTGAGATCCTCGGGCAGAGGTCTGTTGTCTGTTCCAGAGTCTCGACTGAAAACTAAAGGGGACAGAGCGTTTGCTGTCAGGGCCCCGAGGCTCTGGAACAGCCTGCCCGAGGAAACCAGGTCAGCTGAGTCAGTGAACTCTTTTAAGTCCCTTCTTAAAACATACTTTTAAGGAGAGCCTTTCCCGATCTTATTTGACTTTATTTTACCCCTTTTATTTTATTGTATTTTACTAATTTTATTTTTATCTGTATTTTAGTCTTTTCAATGTTTTCATGCTTTTATCTTGTATTGTTTTTTGTATTATTGTCTCTTGGGTATTATTGTCTTTACACTTGTTAAAGCACTTTGTAACTTGTTTTTGAAAAGTGCTCTACAAATAAGGATTATTATTATTATTACAGTGGACAGCTATTCAAAAGCCATTTACTTGAATGGGCAGAGGTTCTGATAGTCTAGTTGCATATCAGTCACTACAGTGGACACTAGTGTGTCATGCCATACACTGCCACCCTCTGTAAGCCGTTGTAAGTGCAACTTAAATTCGTCAAAACCAAGATGGCCGACGGGCGATCGGGAACGCTGTGCAGCTCAGGTAAATCTTGCCATTCCTCCAATTATAGGAGATCCTTGCAGGTAAATAAAATATGGTAACAAAAATGGTCTAATAATAACTAAGGAGTAATCCGATTGTTAAACTTAGTATTGATTTTATGTTGGGAGGGAATTGGGATTAATCATCTGTCCACTAAATTGGACATTATGCATCGCTGGCTATATTTCAGCTACAATTAACTATCACTGAGATGTTTTTGTTGAAAATACTTTATGTGAACCAACGTTTTTGGATGTAAATCAATGGATTTATGTTATTAGAATGTAAAACCTGCAGTTTTTGTAACAAAAACAATATTTTCTGCAGATTAGTTCCATTATGTGAGTAACATTTAGTGTGTTGCAGCAAGTAATGGAAAGCCATTCAGGATAGTGGAGCAAATTCCATCAGAATCAAGTAAGGATAATACTAGTGACAGTGATGATGAATGGCTGCCAGAATAGGAGGATCCCCAAATGCTTGCAGCAGTGATAGTGGAGCTGAGAATGCTGAGAAAGAGAGGCTGAGGAGTAAGAAGTGAGGTTCAGTGTTTTTGCATTGCATTAAACTGTATTAGAATATGTTAAAATATGTGACCACATTAGTTTAACAGCATTAAAATTATAGTTTTCACATACTGTATCATTTAATTTATTGGTTTATTAAATAAATATTCATTCTGTTAAAACTAGGGCTGGGCACGTAAACGCGTTATTATCACATTAATTAATTAATGCCGACAATTATTTTATCGCATGTTAACGCAGTTTTTATTTTATTATTAGTAGTTTGAAAGTCCCTTGTTCACTGGCTCTAAATACACATACAGTCAAACCATGGGTCACAGGAGGGGCGGGATGTTGATCAGCCTGCAAATCACCCACCCAAACAAGCAGTGGAGGGAGGCTTTGGCAGACTACGCCGTCATCTTTTTCCATCTTTTTCCATTCGCGATCTGTTATCACGGCAGCAGGTGAGCCGCTTGCTTGTTAATGACGCAGCCTATCAAACAACTCAAACAGTCGAAACCAACATCTGTGTTCAATGTTGCTTTAATGTTACCTGGTCTGTGCTTGTAAAAAATCCACCGCGACTTGTAACGTCATTTCAGGTTTTTAACGAGTGATGTCTGTTGTGAACACACGCACCGACCCCACTACACCCCCCCCCATGCCATCAATTTTATACGTAACAATGCGATTAAAAATTTTAAAGAGGTGGTATTATGCTTTTTGGCTTTTCCCCTTTCCTTTATTGAGTGATCTCTTTTTTGTGCATGTAACAGGTTTGCAAAGTGAAGAAGCCCAAAGTCCAGCCCAAAGGGAGTTCCCATCACCCACAGAAAGCACTGAACCGCTTGAAAACAGCTCGTTTGTAGTCCAGCCCTTCACTTCCTTTACTTGTGATGTCACAATGAAAACTCTGTTGGATACTTTCAAAATCCAGCAGTTTCTTGCTAGTTTCTCAAACTTACCTACCCTGCCTTTAACTCGAGTTTACCCTGTATACATGGACTACACACCACATCTGTACTCAGTGTCAGTGATGAGAAGTAGGATATTAATACATGCACTTGATAAAATATGTTTAGATTTCATCCTGAACACAACAGCATTACGTTCACACAGAGAGCCCTGCAGCCTCGGTGATTTCAGAGAGGAGATCTTAATTAACGAGACAGTTTCTTAGATGTAGGCCATCTGGAGGCTATAAATGAATTCTCCTAAGTGTATTCACATATTTAGATTAACACCAGTGAAGGCGGTTAGAGTTTGTGAACACCATGTTTTCTTGATAACCCGCCCACTGGTCATACATCTACGTCTATTTTTAGGCCCCAAAACAAAGAGGTCCATTCAGAGACATCCACTTTTGAGAAAGCTGACCCTATAACAGCTCAACTAAAACCCTTACGAAAATGCTTACTATGTTCCACCATCCTGACCAAACTTTATATTGTATAAGTTTCCACCAGGGTAGTTTTTCCCCCTTTCCTATACATCATTTCTTTTTGTTTACACAGACGTAGTCATTCTGTAAATTTAAACTTTGCGTCAGAATGGATGAAAAGCAACCAGGTCATTTAAATTCTCTTCTCATTATAGTCTGGGAGACACAGATAGAGAGGTCCAATTTACATTTAGATTGTTTCAGCAGAAGTAAATTAATCAACACTGCAACCCGGCCAGCTCACTTGCATAGAATACCTACGAGTGACACACATGCATATATACAAACGTATATTATGTATAGTTTTATGAATTCACACTTCTATGACACAAAATAAATACATTTGTATATTTTTGTACAGATCAGGGTTCATTCCAGTAACTGCTATTGCTTCACCATGACCATTTGTGTCACCTTGTGAAAGAGTGTATTTATTTTACTTTAACATCCCTTTGTTGCTGTTTCAGTGCTGACATCAGATGATCAGTTCTTCAAAATGAATGTTTTTTGAGGATCACCCTGCTGTGTGTGTTAGTCCTAACCTTTATGACTAAATTCCCTTAGCAGGTTTCATCAATGTCTTGTCACAGCCACGGTGAACAAAAAAATGCATTCACTGATAACAAACTCATACAACATTACTTTTATGGTCAACTGGAACCAGGATCCCATCATCATCACAATGGTAAAAACAGTTAGCTCTGTAAGACCTTTAAATGCATGGTGGGTTTTTCTTCACTCAGATTGGTTTCAATCTTCAACGTCAATATCAATACGATACCAATGATCTCTGTCAACATCCCTGTATGTCACTGATTCTTCTGTGTAAGGGAACATGAGGCGTTAACATGTTGTCCCACACATCAGCACCCCGTTCAGCTTGTTTTTAGTCAACCCTGCTTCACCACAACTGGCTCAAATGGGATTTTATGAGCCACATGTGTCATAATTATTCTGGAACTGTAAGATTGAGTAGGGCCTATACAAAATGATGATTTGGTCCGGATAGATGGTTAAATATATATATATTTTTTTTATAGGGGAGGACCCCAAGACCCCTATGTATCTTTCTGTGAGGCTAACTGTGCTTTGAGACCAAATGCGAGTTGAGGGTTGGGGGCGACGCGATCACATACAAAGTCAATGCAAATATGCGGAAAGATGTGATTTCCTGTCGGGCAGTGCGGAGGCGTGAAGGTATTCGCGTGAGTAGAACTCGAGCAAGAAAGTTGCACGACATTGTGTTGCGATAGCCTTTCACCATTGAGATTGTCCGGACGTCACCAACGACTTCAGACCATTGTTTGGAGAGGACCAGGCAGAGCTGAGGAGTGAAACTCCGCAGGCCGACAGAGAGCTGCTAAACTACGGGGAAATAAAGAAGAGACAGCCGGGGGCAGTGCTGCAGCTTAGAAAACTCCTCAGAGCTCTGAAAACCGCCAACATTTCCAGGCAATTTATGTGCCAAGAGAAATGATGCTCCTCCCAGGAGCCTCTCGCGAAGAGGCCGTCCATGACCGCGCCCCATCCTGTGAGTGAGGCGTCTGTCAAAATAATTGTTCGGCGACAGATCGCTCCCAACACGGAACATTGGGACAGGAACCAAGATATCCTCCATACAGACAGGGAACGAAGGCACCCGCTCGTAACCCGTATCAGACGGAGCGGATTTCCCCTCTGGGAGAATCCCTTGGATTTTAGCCACCACCTTGGGGAGAATCCCTTGGATTTTAGCCACCACTGCAGGGCCACCACTGCAGGGAAGGTATTATACTGGACGCTGCTGCCAGGAGACCCAACAACCTCTGAAAGTGTTTTACAGTGATGGCACGGCCTAACTGCACTCTGGTCACTGTGGACAAAATGGACTCTACGCGTGCGGGAGACAGGTGGGCCCGCATCGTCGAGTCCCATACCACCCCTAGGAATGTAGTCCGTTGGGCGGGCTTCAGCACGCTCTTCTTCGCGTTGAGCCGCAGCCCCAAACGCTGAAGGTGGGCGAGGACGACATCTCGATGCCGAACCGCTAACTCTCGAGACCGGGCCAGGATGAGCCAGTCGTCGATGTAGTTCAGTATGCGGATGCCCTGGATCCTCAACGGGGCCAGAGCTGCATCCATGCATTTGGTGAACGTGCGGGGAGAGAGTGCTAGGCCGAACGGAAGGACCCGATACTGGTACGCCGTGCCCCCGAAGGCAAACCTCAGGAACTTCCTGTGAGAGGGACGGATGGAGATGTGGAAATAAACGTCTTGCAGATCTATTGTGACAAACCAATCCTCGGATTGGATGTGACTGATGATGGCGGGGATGGTAAGCATCCTGAACCTGAATCTCCTCAGAGATTGGTTCAGGGACCGCAGATCCAAAATCGGACGCAATTCGGTGTTGCAGAAACCGCTCGTCCAGTTTGCTGCCCACCGAAGGCTGCTGTACTGCCTGGCCAATCAATGTGCAGCTTGGCCACAGCCCGCGTCATCACTTCCAACAGCTCCTCGTATCCTGGCGAGGGCTGATGACATTCCGCTTCCCCGAAGTCATTCTCCATGCTAAGCACATCTAGCTCCTCAGAGCCAGATCGTGCAAGCCTCTCCAGACTCACACCTCGAGTGGGAGAAGCCGAGAAACGGGCTCCCGATCGGGGATGAGGGGAGGATGATTCTGTGGACGAGGACTGGAAAAAGGCCTCAGCTGTTCCAGCACCCTCGGCACCCTCAGGGGCAGGGACTCGCAATGGTCGCAGTCAGCCCCCTCGAGAGCTGCCTGGGCGTGCGACATCCCCAGGCATGAGACGCACATCCCATGGGTATCACCTTCCGTGATGAAGCGCTGACAGGGAAAGACACACTGTCGGAATCGCTTCAACATGATCTGCTGCTTCGTCTCGACTTCAGGTAAGATGATGGAGCTTCCAAACCTGCCTGCTGAATAGAAAGAAGCTAATGTGTCCTGTGTGCCAGTGTGCTTATATACCCCCCCGGTTATGCCGTCACACACTACCGTTCTAGTAACACCAATAGGATTGGAGTAGTTTCATTCATAGTTCAGCCCTCACTGGGCCCATAAGGCACCACCAAGCACAGACGCACCTTTCAAGAGCCAACATGATAAGCCACCTTCTGTTGTGGTACTACAGAATCTCCCCACTACCTTGTGTTCTTTTGTTCCCCCCTTCCCTGTGTTTTCTGTCTGTCCTCCCTGTCTGTGTTTGTCTGGGCATGGCTACACTCTCTGGCTCCAGCAGCGCACCTGGTCCTCATTCCACTAATCAAGCTCCTGCAGTATTTCAACCCAGTCCTCACATTCTTCGCCAGATCGTCAGTTAACCACATGTGGTACATGCGTCAAGGCCAACTATCTACTCCCGTAAGATTCCTTGCAATTTCTGTGTCTCCCTGGATTAACCTGTTTTTCTCTGTGCCCAGGATCACACTACCTCCAGGAACTCTGCTGAACGCCACACCCTGCTCAGCTCACATCTTGCCTGGACAAACTCCCCTCCTCCGTGTTCTCCATTCTGCCCTGTTGGAACCTACCACCCAGTCTTCGTTGCACTTTTCAATAAAACCCTTTGTTACCCATTCGAACTGTTCCGAGTCTGCCTTTGAGTCCTTAAGTTCTTGTATTATGACACCTTCATGCCATGTAGTCTGTAGTCTGGGGGGGCGCTGCCTTTCTAGGCCAGTTATAGGCCCGATCCTAACCCTCACCACATTAAAATACTTTGTAAAAATACACTATTAGCTCGCCAAAAACTTCTCTGGAGTCAGCCAAGTATCGGTGGAAAAGCGTTTTATTTCAGCAATGGACAATAAAACCGAGTAACATCCTAGCAGGCTACAAGATGGAACTGAATATGCAGTTAACGAACATCGCTTTATATTCACCTTACACTCCAGCCCTCAAGTGGGCGTCCTCTATAGTCTCCACCTTCATGTTCACTGACTGTACCTTCTTTGATGGTGAATTTCTTATCCTCTGCTGCCATCTAGTGGCTTCTTACATGTATGACTTTAACAATTTTAACCCTTTCTCTTCTTCTTTGTTTCATTGATGTTATTCAGTTTTATCTATTCTCCTCTCAATTTTTTATATAGTCTTAGTCTTTTTTATTTTTAGACGCTCTGGATTAGAAATTAACCATTAGGTTTTAAACTCAATCTCACCGTATTTTTTAAAAGCTATATATGCATACATTTGACACCATTAAAACTCAAACATACACAATTACATATTTTAAAAGAAGATTATCATGCATATGTTGACACCATTAAGATTGAGATACACCCTATTATATTTTTAAAAAAGATTAACATGATTCTTTCAGAGGTTAACATATTGGACATACCCTGGACGTACCCTGAAAGAAGATCTGATCTTACACAATGGTCTGCCATAATACACGTGTCATGATCTCATAAACTCTCATAGTTGTTTTCAAATGTTTTAGTAGCCGACGCTACAGTAGTTTAGCTTAGCCGTTAGCGACTTTAGCTTAGCAGCTAGCGATGGTGGCTTCTCCCTCGCCCTCTTCCTCTCCTACTTTCTCCTGCTCGGTGTGTCAGATGTTCAGTTACTCCTCTGCCTCCTTTAGCGGTAATGGTACGTGTAATAAGTGTAGTTTATTTGTAGACATGGAGGCGAAGCTTAGTGATCTACCACACCCGCTGAGAAACCAACTCTGATCATTGGCAGCTCCATTTTGAGAAACGTGAATTTAGCGAAGGCAGCTGCCATAGTTAAATGCATCCCTGGGGCCAGAGCGGGCGACATTGAGTCTTATTTGAAACTGCTGGCTAAGGATAAACGTAAATACAGTAAGATTGTTATTCACGTCGGCAGTAGTAAGTCTCCCGGTTATGCCAATCGGAGGTCACTAAGATTAATGTTGAGTCGGCATGTACATATGCAAAAACAATGTCGGAAACCGTAGTTTTCTCTGGACCCCTGCCAAATCTGACCAGTGATGACATGTATAGCCGCATGTCGTCTATCCACCGCTGGTTGTCAAGGTGGTGTCCAGCAAATGATGTGGGCTTCATGACTGGCAGACTTTCTGGGGAAGACCTGGTCTTATTCGGAGAGACGGCATCCATCCCACTTGGGAAGGAGCTGCTCTCATTTCTAGAAATCTGGCCAAGTTTATTAGCAGACCAAATCCATGACAACATCTAACACACTTCTCTGCCCTTCTATTTCAGCAGTTACCCACCCAAAACCCTACGCAGAGTCGCAGTCTAACACACTTCTCTGCTCCTCCATTTCAGGAGTTACTTAGTGAAAATCCTATAGTGACGGTGTCTGTCCCCCGACCATTGAAATTGTTTTAATCAAAGGTAAACAGAAGAGGAGCTGTGCATAAAAACCTCATAAAAATTAAAAACACAAGAGAAATAGTGCAAACGAATAGGAGAGTTAAATGTGGACTCTTAAACATAAGATCTCTCTCTTCTAAAGGTGTACTAGTAAATGAACTAATATCAGATTATGATATTAATTTATTTTGTCTTACTGAAACTTGGCTGGGTGATGGAGAATATGTTAGCCTAAATGAATCCACCCCTCCCAGTCATATTAATACTCACATTCCTCGAGGCACAGGCCGAGGAGGCGGAGTTGCAGCTATCTTCGATCCTAGTCTACTAATCTGCTCTAAACCTAAACTAAATTATAACTCATTTGAAAGCCTTGTTCTTAGTCTTTCACACCCAAGTTGGAAATCACTGCAACCAATTCTTTTTGTTATAGTGTAACGAGCACCAGGTCCGTACTCTGAGTTCTTATCTGAATTTGCAGAGTTTTTGTCAACTTTAGTCCTTGAGACGGACAAAGTTATTATTGTAGGGGATTTTAATATTCATGTGGACGTTGAGAATGACAGCTTCAGTACTGCGTTTATCTATCAGTTAGAATCCATTGGCTTCTCTCAGAGTGTTCATGAACCGACTCACTGTTTTAACCACACCCTCGACCTTGTTCTGGTATATGGTATTGAAATTGAACATTTAATGGTGTTCCCACAGAATCATTCTTTATCTGACCACTGTATGATAACTTTTGAGTTTGTATTGCTGAACTACACGCCATTGGGCAAAATTTTTTATACAAGATGTCTGTCTGATAGTGCTGTTGCTAAATTTAAGGATGCGATTCCATCAGCTATAAATTCATTATCAGATCACAAAGTAACGGAGGACTCTATGTTAATTTCAGTCCCTCCCAAATCGATCATCTTGTTGATAGTGCTGCAGGCTGGCTGCGAATGACACTCGACTCTGTAGCCCCTCTAAAAAAGAAAATACTAAAACAAAGACGGTTAGCTCCATGGTATAATACTGAAACTCACAAATTAAAGCAAATATTGCGGAAACTTAATAGAGGAAAATAAGAACAACCCCAGGTTTCTTTTCAGCACTGTAGCCAGGCTGACAGAGTCACAGCTCTATTGAGCCAAGTATTCCCATAGCTCTTAGTAGTAACGATTTCATAAGCTTCTTTAATGATAATATTCTAACTATGAGAAACAAAATTCACCAAGACCTGCCCTCAACTGGCACCGACTTATCTCTAAACTCAGGAACCTTAGAAACAGCTGTAAAACCAGATATATGTTTAGACTGCTTTGCTTCCCTCAGTCTTTACCAGCTAACTTCAATAATTTCTTCCTCTTAGATCCGATCCCGACTAGGCTGCTTAAAGATGTTTTACCCCTAGTCAGCACTTCTAAACTTGATATGATCAATCTATCTTTATCAACAGGCTATGTACCACAGTACTTTAAAGTAGCTGTAATTAAACCTCTTCTGAAAAAGCCCAACCTTGACCCAGATGTTTTAGCCAACTATAGACCTATAATCTAACCTTCCATTTCTCTCTAAGATCCTGGAGAAAGCAGTCGCCAAACAGCTGTGTGACTTTCTACATAGCAATAGTTTATTTGAGGATTTTCAGTCAGGATTTAGAGTTCATCATAGCACAGAGACAGCACTGGTGGAAATTACTAATGACCTCCTAATTGCATCAGACAAAGGACTTGTCTCTGTACTGGTTTTACTAGATCTTACTGCTGCATTTGATACCATTGACCATCAGATCCTATTAAAGAAACTGGAACATTTCATTGGCATTAAAGGAACCGCTCTAAGCTGGTTTAAGTCCTATTTATCAGATCGATTTCAGTTTGTACATGTTAATGATGAGTCCTCCATGTACGCCAAAGTTATACATGGAGTTCCACAAGGATCTGTCCTAGGACCAATCCTGTTCACTTTATATATGCTTCCTTTAGGCAATATTATCAGGAAACATTCCATAAGCTTTCATTGTTATGCAGATGATACTCAGTTATATCTATCAATCAAGCCAGATGAAACTCATCAGTTAGCTAAACTTCAAATGTGCCTTCAGGATGTTAAAACCTGGATGACCTGTAATTTTCTAATGTTAAACTCAGATAAAACTGAAGTTATTATTCTGGGGCCCAAGCACCTCCGTGACGCATTATCTAAAGATATAGTTTCCCTTGATGGCATCGCCCTGGCCTCCAGCACCACTGTGAGGAATCTTGGAGTTATCTTTGATCAGGAGATATCGTTTAAGTCTCACATTAAGCAAATTTCAAGGACCACCTTTTTTCACTTACGTAATATTGCAAAAATTAGGAACATCCTGTCTAAAAATGATGCAGGAAAACTAGTCCATGCATTTGTTACTTCTAGGTTGGATTACTGCAAGTCCTTTGCAGTAATGCAATTATCAGGATGCTCGAAAAAGTCCAGTAAGACTCTTCAGCTGATCCAGAATGCTGCAGCATGTGTTTTGACAGGAACCAAAAAACCAAAAGAGATCACATTTCTCCCATTTTAGCTTCTCTGCATTGGCTTCCAGTAAAATCCAGAATAGAATTTAAAATCATTCTTCTTACCTACAAAGCTCTTAATGGTCAGGCACCATCTTATCTTAAAGAGCTCATAGTACCTTACTACCCCACCAGAGCACTGCGCTCCCTGAATGCAGGGTTACTTGTGATTCCTAGAGTCTCCAAAAGTAGAATGGGAGCCAGAGCATTCAGCTATCAAGCTCCTCTCCTGTGGAACCATGTTCCAGTTTGGGTTCAGGAGGAAGACACCATCTCCACATTTAAGACTAGGCTTAAGACTTTCCTCTTTGATAAAGCTTATAGTTAGGGCTGGCTCAGGTGACTCCTGAACCAGACCTTAGTTATGCTGCTATATGCCTAGACTGCCGGGGGACTTCCCATGATGCACTGAGCTCCTCTCTCCTCTTCTTTTCTCCCCCTGTATGCAACCTCATCCATTAATGCATGTTACTAACTCGACTTCTCCCCTTTCCCGTAGTCACCTGCTGCCCCTGTGTGCCTGCTCGACACCCTCTGCTACAATTATTGTTAATAGTCCTATTGTTATTATTGTTATTATAATCATTAACATTATGATTATTATCATAAACATTACTGTACATATCTGTACCATTTTTCATTTAGTCTATAGCAACATTACCTACTATCTGTACCTCTGTGTGTATATTGTGTAGGCTGCCTCCCTCCCGCCTCTCTCCTTCCATCCCTCTCTCTCTTGCCCTCTCTCTCTCCTTCACCCCCAACCAGTTGAGGCAGATATCCGCCCACCTTGATCCATGGTTCTGCTCGAGGTTTCTGCCTCTTAAAAGGAAGTATTTCCTTACCTCTGTCTCCTAGTGCTTGCTCATGGTGGGAAGCGTTGGGTCTCTGTAAATAAAATATCACAGAGTACAGTCTACACCTGCTCTATATGAAAAGTACTATGAGATAACTGCTGTTGTGAATTGCCGATATATAAGTAAAATTGAATTGAATTATACTACACAAGGTTTAAAATGTTCAATGCTTTTTAATATATAAATGTGGCATGGGGTGGTGATGGTGCATGGATAAGATTCCTGCCTTTGGTGTGAGAGACCTGGGTTCAATCCCCCCACTGTGACACACCCGCCATTGTGTCCCTGAGCAAGATACTTAACTGCTAGTTGCTCCAGAGGTGTGCGATCTCTGACATAAATAGTAATTGTAAGTCGCTTTGGATAAAGCGTCAGCTAAATGCAAATTTGCAATGCTAGATTTTGTCGAGACTATAGTTATCATGAATCAGCATTTAAAATTAATAGTTAATACAACTCAAATGAACAATTTGAAGCAAATCAATCAACCTTTTCACATAACAATAGTTACAGATCGTTTATTTGGATATCACTTGATTTATGTGTTACTTGTCATGAACTTAATTAGCTAGCTGTAGATTCCTTAACGTTAGTTACAGATGATTTTAACTTAACATTAGCTTGAAAAATGTTAGCCATAACAGTTGTTGCTGCTTTATTTAGTGTATTAACAGCTTACGATTATTTTATTTTTTACTTTTTACTATCGACAGCACTGTGCAAGATATCTTTCCTGAAAATAACTACTGAGAAAGAAAGTCACTTTGATATTTGTTACAAGATGTTTATTTATTTCAGTGATCGGTTCTTGTGGAGGTTGTGATGCGTCTGCTAACTTACACACAGCCTAAACTGTAGGTACTAGGCTTGGCTACTTGACATTTGACAGCTGGTATTCAGTCAGCCAAATGAGAAAATGGCTATGTAATGCATTGTCAACAAAAACATGTTTGATTGTCATCTATATTTTGAGGTGTTGCTCCTTTGTTCCTTTTTATGTATGTACATATGTGACATATTTAGTACTGTCTTTATAAACTGAGCCATCTTTGAGAGGAGCATCTAAAAAAAATTTTATATTGTGGGAAAGTTCATTGTGAGCATGAGAACCAGACTGAGAGAGAGAACGTTTTCAGAAACCTTTGCCGGTGTTGAGTTAATAAGCTAATAAGAGAGCTCTTCTCCGGTTGACATTTCTGTTTTAAAAAATTATTTATGCTAAAATTCTAATACATTTTGAAATATTGGAGTTTTGATTTCCATGAGCTGTAAACCGTAATCATCAAGATGAAAACAAAAAAGGGGCTTGAAATACTTCACTTTATGTGTAATGAATCTGGAATATATAAAAGATTTACTATTTGAATTAAATTACGTTAGAAAATTAATACATGTCAAATTTTAGCTGTGCAATCTAAAGGCACTGATGATTAAAATTTGTGCTATCTGGTTTTGGTCAATGGGCGTGTCAGTGGCATGCCGTTGAAAATTGATGATTCGCCATAAAACAGCAAATTGTTATAGCTTCACTGTACATGCTCAAACCTATAGCAAACTTTATGTAGTTGATAAGAGTCCCGCCCTAAACACATCTACTTGCAAATATTCACTCAATGTAATAGCGCCACCTACTGGCAAGAGGAACTAAATTTGATTTACATGGCATCACAGCGTGGTCAACACTTCACATACTGCTACACAACATATAGTTAGCAGGCGTTATCTAGTGCCAGCTAAGTGACACTGGAAGTGACGTTTAACTCCTTCTTGACCAGTGAAAATATTTCCAAAAAATGTTTAATGTTTCACATGAAATGTGATTATGTGGTGTATTTCTCTGTGTGCAGGAGTATTTTTTTTACACTGTATAGATCTTCTCAGAGGTCTCAGTAAATGACACCTACGTGCTTTAAAACTATTCAGTGTGCCGATAATTCTTTTTTCCCCCCACAGTAACTAATCAGTGAGTCAAATGTCAAATCAGAACCAGCATATAACATCAGCTTTTCATTATTTACTTTCTACCAACATACTGTTGTAGTGGACAACAGTGTGGATTTGTGCATTTTATATTAAATAAATTTGGAGCTACTCCAAATTCTTTTTTTCCTCTCCCAGAGAGGAACAGGAAGGTTGAGATCAACTTTCAACAGACGGCTGAAGGGACCCCAACAAAAGAATGGGGGATGGAAAGGTTGCTTTCTCTGAGTGCTATTCCTGAGCAGTTGATCGTAAAACTGGCCACCTTTGACAACAGCCGAGATAAGTCTCTCGGTGCCTGAATTGTTAAAATGACAAAGAAACTAACCAGAGATTACAAGCAGCCTATCGGAGCTCTCCTTAGAGGGGGGCAGGAAACCCTAAACTGCCCCCCCACATATGTAACCATGGTAACTGACCTTGCTCTGTGTTTCATTACCCCATCAAAGGGATACCCCTTCACACCTATGTGACAAAATCCAGAGCACCACGGACCGTCCTGAACTTTGTGTAAACAAAGACTGCAGTCTCCAAAGACTCAAAGCATTAACTGTTTAATTAAATCTTTTAGTTACTTGATTACGTTTGCCTCTATTAGTAGAGTAGTTATGTTACCATGTTGTTGCTATCTGTTGTTGATATTAGTGCTGAAAAGAATCTAAATAAGTTACTTGTGCAGTGTTTTTATTTTCAGCAAGATTAAGGACACTCCTTCATCTTATGTGTAACCAATGCTTGTTGACAATACTTTCTCACACAATTCCTTTAGAAATGATAAAGAAATGTCATACCATACTCTTAATCGCTAGCTTGAATTTAAGGCTAAATAACTAAATTCCCCAGTTCCTAAGGAAAGATTGTTTTTGGATTAATCTAAGCTTTCCTCATGTAACCTGAGCTCCCCCAAGTGGACGAAATAAGTATTACATACCATCGTCAGAAATGCCGTTAATGTATAAATGTCACTCATTTATCAGGACCAATAATGTGACAATTGTTTTCCTGTTATCAAATGCTTAACTTAGAACGGTACAACTGTTTGACCATTGAGGTTTGTTTGTGGAAAATATTTGATTATAATATGCGCAAAATAGATTCTCTTCTCTTTTACAGACATTAAAAGTTTAGAAAGGCAGTCCCTCGGGAAACCAGACTGCCCTCTGGGGAACCACGCCCCAGACAACAAAAGAGCGACACACGACGTCGCCCTCTCTCTTCTCCTCGTGCTCTTGTCTTCCGCTCTGCTCTCTGGACACTTCGGCACACGTCCGGCATGCCTCTCCCGGCAACGCCCTAAGAATTCCGACTATTGCAACGAGCCCTTTGTTTCGCTTGAAGCTACATACGCGAAGTACCGCGACATTGATTTTTACCTCAGTTCCAGCAACTTTACTTTGTTGTGAGACGGGACAGAAAGGACCCAAATGCAATGCTCAGAGGGAAGGAGGTTTATTGAGGGTTTACGGAGGGGGCTATGGAAGAGGTGAGGGAGGAGAGGTGGACGCTGGGGGACGTGGGCACAGAGGACCGAGGAGCAGGCGAGGCGCAGGTGGTGAGGCGAGGAGTGGGGGGAGCCAGGAGGGCACCGTGGAGGAAGCCCGAGAGGAGAGGACCGGAGGATGAGCCCAGCTGACAGGACGGAGGATGAGGGTGTGTGAACCTGGGAGGAAAGCAGACAAAAAGACAGGGTTAGTGACAGGAGCGACAAAGCACAGGGGAATTCAGAGGAATCAAAAACACGAGCGCCTGAACACAGAGGTGGCACCGGGTATGGAGCAACAACGATCAAGCGAGGATGGTGTGGAGAACCGGGGTTAAAATACAGGCAGGGATGAGGTTGATTACAGGCAGGTGTGGCAGGCTGACGAGGTGGCTGATGAGGTGCAGGTGCGGGTAGTTGGCTGGGCTCAGGAATGGAGGGAGAGAGGAGGAGAACACAGGGAGGCAGGCAGAGCAAAACAATGGGTGAAATAAAGCGGGGAGAAAAAAAAGGAAAGCAAGACAGTCACCGTCAGCCGGGCTGTCCCCACAACATACTTGTTTTATTTTCTTTCTTTCTTTTGTTTTGTTAAAGTTATCAGTCCGTTAAGTTATACTGGTCTAATTCAGGAACGAACAAGTTCCCTTTTAAGCTTTTTCATCGAGCCAACTTCACCGAGGTCAGACCAAGCCACATGGTCTCGCCAGCGGCAACGAAGGAAACCTGAAAACAGCTGAATTGCCAGACGGAGGACGGCCATCCCTTAAGATTTTTCTTCAGTCAGACACGGAGAACCCCGAAGAATCCCTAGCATAAAGCCAGGATCGGGCAGCTAGCGTGGGACCCGTGCAACAGGCCAAAGCAGGCCGTCGACAAGCAGTAAGACCCAGCAAACATTCTGTAGTCAGGGATGTCCCATAATGTTAATATTGTCTTTTAACTCCTAAACTCATAGCTTACTTTCATTAGTTCTCCTCTGCCGTATGAGTCAAATGCTTCCCACAATCGAACCTCCATTCTCATTGTTTAGCCATTGTTTATTGCCCTGATGTATTTAACCACCCTTTTATATCGCTTTAGTTAGTTAATAAATTCACTGTAATCAAGGAAGTGTGTGTGGTGGCTATTTCTACGTCCCTGCCAAGAGAATTGACCCTTTAGATATGAGACTGACTGATTGATTTAAGATAATTGAGCGATTATTAACTAACTCATCACTAGTGAATAATTGTATAATTATTAAAATCTACCTAGAGGTCCGGAGACTCTAGGATAATAACAACTCTGGTGGTGCCCCGAAATGAGAGATTTTATGGTTAATATTTTCTGAATATTAAAATTCATAATTGGGTATTAATTCTCATAAATGTATTAAAATTCATAGCTAGTTTTAGACATGCTACACTGTATATGCAAAATGCAACCTACAAACACCATCTTAATATTTTCATTTGCAGCTCTATCATATTTTGTTAAGTTTAGATCACACTATTTCCAAATAACTGAAGAATGTGATTTTATTTTAAGTATATTTAGTCTGATCCATTTAATATAACAAAAATGATTCCAATACACAAGCAATAGTTTAACAATTAAAAATTGATATCTTGAATTTGTGAAAACATCAATATTACAGGTTACAAATGTAAAAGTTGTTTTGTATAACTTGAAATAATGTGTTATAACAGTAATTATAATGATAGAACTTGTTGATAGGAACCCAGTGTCATAATTTGTGTTCATCTGTTGTGATTAAAGTTAAAGCAAAGCAGTGAGGTGCAGGAGCTGGCAGAACCACGCTGGAAGCTAGGACTGTTAAATGCTTTGGAGCTGGACAAAGGCACTTCATCTGAATGGGTTCTGCAATCAGTAGCACTGGCACCTGTAAGACAAGATTGGTAGGCAGTTACTGACAGCTTCTTCCCAATTGCAATAAACATACTGAACTCTGAGATCGCCTCAGCATAACGTCACCTAACTGACGACCTCAGTTATTATTTTCCAGCTTCACACAGACAGTATTTACATTTACATGTACTCATTTGGCAGACGCTTTTATCCAAAGCGACTTACATTTGAGGAACAACATACAAGCATCCACAGAGCATCAACTACAGATCTACAACTGACAATACATACTAGTAAGAGCAGCAATAAATGGTAGTAAGAGCTCACAGTACATATCACATCAATAGGGTAGATTCCTAGGGAAGGAAGTAAGAGTTAACAAAAAGTGCAATCAAAACGAAAAAGTGCAATCAATACAAGATCATTGTAGGGGATAGAAGAAGAAGAGCACAGGAAGTGCATGTTAGAGGTTAGGAGTTAGAGGTGTTATAAGAGGAAGTGTTCTCAGAAGAGATGAGTTTTCAAGAGCTTCTTGAAGTTAGAGAGGGATGCCCCTGCTCTGATGGCGTGTGGTTGCTCATTCCACCATCGTGGTGTCACAGATGAGAATAGCCGGGACTGGGATTGCTTTGTGTGAAGGGATGGCAGAGCCAGGCGGCGTTCGTTGGAGGAGCGTAGCGGCCGAGAAGGAACGTAAGTTTGTATTATGGAGTTTAGGTAGATGGGTGCAGACCCAGTAGTCACTCTGTATGCAAGCATTAGTGACTTGAATTTGATTCTGGAGGCCACGGGGAGCCAGTGGAGGTCACTGAGTAATGGAGTGACATGAGTCCTTTTGGGCTGATCAAAAACCAGACGCGCTGCTGTGTTCTGAAACATTTGTAAGGATTTCACCGCACAAGCTGGAAGACCTGCTAGGAGGGCATTGCAATAGTCGATGCGAGAGATAACCATGGCCTGTACCAGAAGCTGGGTGGCATACTGAGTGAGGTAGGGCCTGATTTTCCTTATGTTGTATAGAGCAAAGCGGCCTGACCGAGAGACAGTAGCAACATGGTCTGAAAAGGACAGCTGGTCATCAATCATGATACCCAAATTTCTCACCACCTTGATTGGAGTGATGGTTGCGATGATTGTAGTGATGATTGTAGTTTGATGTTATGGTGGATAGATTGCTTGGCTGGAATGACCAAGAGTCCAGTCTTAGAGAGGTTTAGTTGAAGGTGGCAAGCCTTCATCCACGCAGGTATGTCCGATAGATAGATAGATAGCCCTTTTGAAAGTGGTCGGGAAGGTTCCTGAAGCCAGAGAATTTATCACATGAGTGATTGTCGGGACCACAGTAGGAGATATGGCTTGGAGGAGATTCGTAGGAATCAGGTCCAGTGGGCATGTAGTTGGACGGCTACGGGTCAAGAGTTCTGATACTTCGCTCTCTGTGAGAGGAGTAAACGAGAAGAGTGAACAACCACTGACCTGGGAGGGCAGAGGACTGCTACAATGGTTGAGTTTGAGTGTTTCAGAGAATTGGCTAGTTATAGCCGCCACTTTGCCTGTGAAGAAGGCAGCAAAGGTATCAGCAGACAAGTTTGTGGGTGGTGGAGGTGGATTTAGTAGCGCTTTAAAAGTGGAAAATAATTTCCTTGAGTCAGTGGCACTGCTTATTCTGTCATTATAGAACGCAGTTTTGGCAGCACTGATGCTTGTTGAGAAGGAGGATAGGAGCAATTGGTAGCCCTTAAGGTCGGCGGGGTCTTTGGTTTTTCGCCATTTTCTTTCAGCCGCTCTGAGATCAGTACGGAGCCCACGGATGGTCTCAGTTAGCAACGTGTGGGGCTGGTTTGGGCGAGCTGGCTTGGTGGATAGAGGACACAGGCTATCCAGGCACGAGCTTAGTGTAGAGCCTGTGTTTAAGAGTACAACAGGAGTACAAGTACAAGTAAATGCTTTGGATCGCCCTCCGGATTAACAAGACAAAAGCTTGATTTCAGTGGGTGGGACACACACCCAGTTGTTTGATCTCGCTCAGCCGGCCTTCAGATTCCAGTCGATTGCTCAGTAAAAGTGCAAAGAAATAGCACCTCAAGAGTAGGAAAGATAGAGTAAAGTATTACCTCACTGCTGCAAACACTTATTTGCCCCACGATTCTTGTCCTGTGTTTAAGAGTGTTAGACATTATTACCCTAATGTCTAACACTTCTCTTATATATTTTGTACAATTCTCCCTTCTTGCTCACTTCTCTTTAACACTTTAAAATCTGCGGTTACCACACAGTCAAATTACTTTAGCATTGTTAGCACAACTTGGGGTCGCTCGGAGCTGCTAATTAGATTTGCAAGCTAAACTAACAAGCTATGTATGCAAGCACGATACCTGCTAATCATTGCTATCACATAAATAAAATACTAGAATTTCACTCACTAACTGGAGCACAGGCTTCCTGCACGGTTTCTCTCTACAATTAACCTCACAGCCTGCCATTATTTGTCCGGTATTTGCATGAAGAAATCTCCAAAAGGCATAAACATGGCAGAGATGCTCCGTGACTGCATTAGCTGAGTGAGGCTAACTGACGGCAGGCAGACTGCTAGCAGTGACAGCGGCAGCAGCCACCTGTCAATCAATGTAACCACGCCCCTAATAATGCAGAACTTTAAGGTTTAATATAATTTTAACAGGTAAGTTATAAATAAATTCACCCCCTTCATAGTTGGCATGAAGTGCAAAATTAGCTATATACACTAAAACCATTTTTTGTATCAGGCTGTAAACATGTTTCTTTCTACTGTAAAGTTGGGCATTTTAACATGGGCGTCAATGGAGATTGACTCCCTTTTGGAGCCAGCCTCAAGTAGCCACTCAATGTATTGCAGTTTTTGGCACTACCGGGTTGGCCGCATTTTTGAGAACCAGAGCTTGCCGTTTGGTGAACAGGGTGGCGGGGGGGCTGGAGCCTATCCCAGCTGACATCGGGCGAAAGAGTACAGTAAAAAAGTATATTTTCTGTCATTTCTAAATTTGACTGGCTTGTGAATGTGTGACCAATTCTATACCTAAGCAGTTCGGATAGGCCAACACCTGTCATGGAGAAAACAAACCACAGCTCCTTTGTTTTTCTGATTGGGTTTTTAAACGGAATAATCAAAGAACTAACAATACACGGGTTATCCAGCCCCCCCACAAGATGATGGAAGTCAGTATTATGTTGGTTATTTTCTGTTACTTTGCTTGCTACAGACACGTTTTACTGCAGTGAAATTTGTTAATATTACAATGCTAAGATGAAT
This sequence comes from Micropterus salmoides, assembly GCF_014851395.1. Classification (NCBI taxonomy): domain Eukaryota; kingdom Metazoa; phylum Chordata; class Actinopteri; order Centrarchiformes; family Centrarchidae; genus Micropterus; species Micropterus salmoides. The sequence continues at coordinate 24,733,207 of NW_024040040.1, read as the reverse complement.
TTTTTAACATAACTTGCACGTTGAATGTGGTGTGTGATACTCTACTTGATGTTAGCTAACTTGAGAAACATTACACAGATTACAGAAATGCTTTACATTACGGCCTCACACTGCACACAGTGATTTCTTAATACCTCCTATAAATTCCAGAAAGAGTCAGTCATAGCATAGTTTATTACGCAGGCAGATGTGACCTAAAGGTTCAAGAAGCAGAATGAGATCAGAGAGATTCAGGATTTCTCTCAGTGAACTGTTAACACGTTGCACTATGTTCAGTGTTGTAGCATGTCTACATTGTTTTAATAAATTTATGAGAATTAATACCCAATTATGAATTTTAATATTCAGAAAATATTAATCCATAAATCTCTCGTTTCGGGGCACCACCGGAGTTGTAATTAACCCAGAGTCTCTGGACCTCTGGGTAGCTTTTAATAATTATACAATTATTCACTAGTGATGAGTTAGTTAATAATCGCTCAATTATCTTAGATAAAGTCAATCAGTCAAGTCAGTCAATCTCATATCGAAGGGTAAATTCTCTTGGCAGGGACTTAGAGGAAGGCAACACACACACAATTCCTTGGTTACAGGTATGGTGAAATATAAAAATGCAGTTAAATACACCACAGAAATAAACAATGGCTAAACAATGAGAATGTGGATTTCGATTGTGGGAGTATTTGACTCATAGGGGCAGCTAATAAACGCAATTAGATGATAACTCGGTTGAATTTGTCTAGGAGTTTCACGGATTAAATATACTGGACTAACCAACTATTGGACATTGGTTTTGGTCTTATTGCTTGTGTTTCTCCCCGCCGGGTTGCTGGTAAAACAGCCTCACACTGGCGGAGATCTGTGCGTTCTCTGTTAGGACAGCTTAAAGCCATCGGCCATTCGCTTTCTCTGCCAGGGAATTGCTCCAGAGGTCCGTCTTTTGTAGGCTTATTGAAGAAACTTGCAGTGGGGCCCAACCCTGGTGCGGGTCAAAGGTTTGGTCGTCCCTTGTTACTGCTGGCGGGCCACGTGGAACCTCAGTTAGATTAGCTCGACGCACCAAGCTTAAAAGAAAAGAACTTGGTCGTTCTTCAATTAAACTATTGTAAATTAACAGACTGGTAACTTTAACAAAACAAAACCAAAGAAAATAAAACGCACAATTGCTGGAAACGAGGGAACGCTGAGGTCGCGGCACTTCGCGTGTGTAGCTTGAAACGAACAAAGGCTTTTGTTGCGCCGGGCCAAACTCTTAGGGCGTTGCCGGGAGAGGGGGCACACCGGGCGCGCCGTTGAAGAGTCAGGAACAAGCAAAAAGACCAGAGAGAAGAGTGTCAAGAGAGCGAACAACAGCATGTGTCACACTTTTGTTGGTTGGGGCGTGGTTCCCAGAGGGCAGTCCTTTGTTTCCCTGAGGACTTGTTTCCGGTTCACGAGGGACTGTCTTTCTTTAGACATATTAAAGTTAATCAAAGACAAATCTATTGGCGCATATTGTAATCAAATATCTTCCCACAATCAAACCTCAATTGTCAAACGGTTGTACCGTTCTAAGTTTAAGCATTTGATAACAGGAAAACAATTGTCCGTAGTTAGACCTTAAAAGGTTAGCATTTCAGAATGATATCGGAGGAGAGGAACTTAACTATCTTTCACGAATATATTGGCTGTTACACGTTATTAGAGAATATAAGCAAGACACACGAATGGCATCAGATTATGGACAGGTAAATACGGAGTGACACTTATACATTAACGGCATTTCAGACGATGGCATGTAATACTTATTTTGACCACTTGGGGGAGCTCAGGTTACATGACGATAGCTTGGATTAACCCTAAGACAATCTTTGCTCAAGAGCTGTGGAATTTGGTTAGTTAACATTAAATTCAAGCTGGCACATTAATCGAGTATAGGATGACATTTCTTTATCATCCTTTTCTAAAGGAATTGTCAGAAAGTATTGTGAACAAGCATTGGTTACACATAAAATGAAGGAATGTCATTAACCTTGCTGAAAATTAAAACACTGCAAAATTAACTTATTTAGATTCTTTTCAGCAACAATATCAACAACAGATAGCAGCAACATGGTAACTTAACTACTAACCTAAGCGGCAGCGCCACTACTAACTTAGCAAGGATTATTATTTAAAGAGAACAACAGTTTATAATGAAACATTGTTTTAGCTCAAGAAGGTAGGAGTTTTTAAGTCCCCCTTTCGTTCCTGGCTTATCACGTTTGCACATCAGCTAAAAGAAGAGTGGTGTTTTATGGCCCAGCCATTCTATGGGAAAAAGGGATCAGAAGTCCGGTACTTTGATGTCCTGAGGCACCCTATAGGGAGAGGGATTGGACACTTTTTGCTGTCCTGCTAAGTGTCTATTGACACCTTTACGGCGTCCTTAAGCAATGCATGTCTGATTGAGTCTCTGCAGGGGAGGAAAAACATTCCTACCCCCCCCCGCCCCCCCCGCCCCTTTTTCTCAGAGAGAGAGAGGGAAGGGATTTTTGAGTCTCCAAATTATTTGATATAAAATGCACAAATCCACACTGTTGGTACACAACATCCCCCCACTTTGCCATATCGTTCCCTCAGATAGGGAATGATCTGGATGCAATGAAGAACAATCAGTGTGGTACCTCAGGTATAGGTCCACTGCTGGTCAGGTGCTGATGATGCTGGTGAGGTGGAAAGAGTCAAGCAGAGCAGATCAGGTGGTAAAACACAACAACATCAGGTTGATGTCCTTTTAAGGAGCTACTAATTCTGCTAGTCACTTAGGGTAACCCAAATTAGCTAGTCTTAAAGTAGCAGGTTTGGGAAGCAAAACAAATATCTTAAACTGACAATTCGTGTGTGAGCATGACCAACATTATTTAACAGAAAATTCTTTGATATTCAGAACCATAACCTGAAGTGAGCTTGAGGGTTGTTTAGCTGGTTTAGGCTAACCGTCTTGTCTGAGGGTCTTAGCCCTTAAAAAAAAAAGCAAATTGTGTATAGAAGAAGCGGCTTTTAGTCCTGAGAGGACTGTTTTGAGTAGTATTCTATTTCTACAGTTGCTGCAACAAGATGTCTGCTCTGGAGCAGATATTCTTAATTGATAGAAAGGTGCGATAAATTTGGACACCGTAACCCCCACTTGTAACTTAGTGGTAGGTGATATTGCAACAGGGAGACACAGAATAGTGGCTAGAGCTGTGGGCGGCGGACCGAAGTAAAAAGATACCTGGCTTCCAAGTTATGTTTTCCAAAGCATGCACGTGAACTCTAATATGACCTTCCTTTAACCACTAGCAGCTATCGTCCCTAATTGAGGATTTCTGTTAATTATTAATTTATTAGGACGTTATCGTTCCCGACAAGTCCCATGGGATTTTTGTGAAGCTTGATTTGGTCCAGAACAGGTGGATGTTTGTCTGTGACCACAGAAGGATCAGTCCAGTGGGGAGAGAACTTGTGGGCAAGTCTTCCTGTTCTCTGGCCGTCCTGTTTCCTTAGTGGGGCAAAGATGTGGTGGCAAACTTCGTCCCCCACTCTGAGCTTGTTGTGAGACACGTTTTGGTCATAATAGACTTTGCATCTTTGTGTGCTGTTGTCTAAATATTTTTGGCCTGCGAGGAAATGTTTATTTCCTCTGGCTGATTCAGTTAGAGGTTCCCCTCTTGTCAAATTGTGGGTTTGACATGGGAAAAGAAATGCCTCTCCGTTGTAAGGAGGCTCTGAGTGATGGTTTTGCTGGTTGAGACTGGCAGCAAACCTTACAGGTTTTGATGTGGTCTGCTACATCTTTTTGCATGTTTGGCCAATATGCTACTTGTTTAAGTGCATTGTGTGTTGCACTGAATCCTTTGTGGCTTTTGTAAGGTGAGTCATGGGCGTGCATGAGCATCACCCCCCTGTGGCTCTGAGGCACCACGAACGCAGGTGAAGTGCGGGCATCTGAGACATATGAGAGAATGCCCTTGACGACACGCAAAGCAGAGCGCACCAGGTAAAGGTGTTTCAAGCCAGGGATGGAATCAGGCTCATTGTTGGAGACAGGCTCTGCGTCAGAAAGGCAGAGTAGCATCTTGTGAATGGCGGGATCAAGAGAGTCAGGGACTGAGATTTGTGGCGCAGGGGTGGCTGTCAGAGACATGCCTGCTGCCTGGACTCTGGTGGCATTGCCAGTCATATGGGTGTTGTGGGTGGGGAGCAAATCTGCTTGGGAGTGCTGGGGTGTGTCTTTAACAGCACCCTGTTTGCCTAGTGCTGTAAACTTGGTGTCGAGTTCAGCTGTAGGATTACCATATGTGATGTCTGACCCCCCTCTCATGCATTGATGCAAAGAGAAGGCGGTGACAGTTTGGGCACCCATCTGTCTGTCATTGGTCATGTTGCCTGTGGGAACAGAGTCGCTGGTATGCGGCAAAGAAGGAAGGCTGACAGTAGCCTTTGAAGGCTCCGTGTGAATCACTTCTCTATCAGAGAGGTCAGGAGGCAAGGAAGAAGGCGTGTGCCCCATCTCTGGAGTCCTGAACTCACAGTCATGAGTGTTAGTGCTGATCGGCCAATCCAGTGGAGTGGTTTTGGGGTTCAGTGAGTTGTGTGAGGTGGTAATTAAAACACAGAAGCAGGCTTCTCGTTCTGTGATGTGTTCAGACAGTGAGATAGGCAGAGGTCGTCTCACCTGTGCCCAGATCGTCAGTTTCTGAAAGTCAAGCAGTGGCTCAAAGCGGTTAAGGAGGTCTTTGCCGATGAGCAGAGGAATGATGTCAAATGGTGAGCCATACACCGGGTGGATGAGGTCCATGGGAGCGATAGACATGTGGATTAATGTCATGGCTGTCAAATTATAGTTTTCAGGGCCGAATGGCTGGACCTCAAGATCACAAGTCTGTAGTCTCATGTCTTTGCAGGAGCGGGTCATAACCTGTAGCTTCATGAAGAGAGCTGACAACATTACAGTGATGTCTGCGGCTGAATCAAGAAGTGCTTCCTGCACCAGAGTGTTTTCAAGTGTTACAGGCAGGTAGAATTTTCGTGAAATTCCCCTTTCAGTCAGGTGACACAAGAACTGTTGGGAGGGCGGACTGCCCTGAGTGACTTTGGACTCTGTGAGAGGATTCTCTCTCGAGTCGAACGCAATTAGATGATAACTCGGTTGAATTTGTCTAGGAGTTTCACGGATTAAATATACTGGACTAAACAACTATTGGACATTACTGATCACAGAATACAGGGTTTTGGTCTTACTGCTTGTGTTTCGTGGGAGTGGTGTTTTATGGCCCAGCCATTCTATGGGAGGTCCGGTACTTTGATGTCCTGAAGCACCCTATAGGGAGAGGGATTGGACACTTCTTTTTGCTGTCCTGCTAAGTGTCTATTGACACCTTTACGGCGTCCTTAAGCAATGCATGTCTGATTGAGTCTGTGCAGACCCTTTACCAAACCCCAAGCGATGTCTCCAGTTTTTGCATGTCAAAGGCCAACCTCCAGGGGAGGAAAAACTTTCCTACCCCCCTCCTTTTTCTCAGAGAGAGAGAGAGAGGGAAGGGATTTTTGAGTCTCCAAATTATTTGATATAAAATGCACAAATCCGAACTGTTGGTACACAACAGTGTTATTGTTGTTAATGAGCTACAGGTGCTGAACAAACTAATCAGGTGTAGCTAGGAGAAGCACTAATTGCAAACAAAGTAAAAAATTACATTCACAGACCATAAATCTTTGATATGTTCTGTAAGATGTTTCAGAGGAGACTAGAGAGCAGTTGTGAAAGTATAAGATGGAATGACAAAGTTAAAGACTGACAATGCACCAGCACTCGGGCCTATTTTCAATGGAGACAGTTGCACAACGAGCAGATGCTCTAACAGATGAAGGTCCCAAGGTGACTTTGCCTCTGATAGGTTTTCTTAGCATTTCTGATAACCTGTTGAATGGCAGAGATTTCTGCATGTGCCGAGTTATAAAGTGTGTTCCAAATCAAGCGCTGCCTCTTACCTTCCACAGAGAGACTGCTCACCTTCAGCGTTTTCTGCAAAATACCAGACATTCTGCAGTGGTAAATTAAACAGAAGCCATTTAAAATCCATGATGTTATGGGGGGAGAAGTGCACAAATGCAGCCATTAAGACATTTGTCGCAGTGTTCGTTGGTCCACAGGGGGTGAAAGAGGGGAAAAAAAGAACTCTGAGGCTGTTTAACAAGATGATGCCAACTGCTCTATGTGAGATTGGGAAAACCATTTAAGAACGATAGATAAGTGATTTCTGAAGGATGCGTCTGCTCCTTTGAAAGTGGAATTTATCTGAATGTGTTTCTGGAAGCGGAAAAGCATTCATTGAAGAGCCCCACTGTTAAACAACAAGTCTGCAGTGCTTATGTTTTAACTTTCATGATTGATGGGTCACAAGAAAGCCTAACATGGAATGTCATTGAGAAATCCCTAAGAAGCTGGAGTGGAAAGACAGTGAGGCATGAGGTGAGAAAATGATGCTTGCGTGCACACACACACACACACACATACACAGTCTTGTGTCTGACAGAAAATCTTTTGACTCGCTCACTGTGTGGTTTCTGAGTGCCTGCGATGGGAACAGGCCGTGTGAAAGTGTTCAGACAGCCACTGTATGCCTCTGCCTAGACTGAAGGCACGAGGTGCACTTTACCCTGACTTAGTGTTTTTCTAAGGTCTGTCACTTCAATCAAAGCAAGCCACAGCCTTCAGGCTGCCTCGGCTGACCTGCCTCATACAGCCTCACTGCCAGCTGAGAGCACACAATCTGACTGCTGCCTATATACAGTATATGGCTGAAGAGGTATTAAAAGCATGCAGAAAAGATAAAAACCTATACTACGTAGCAAGTTCAACATACTCAAGATATATTTCATATATCTGGCTTCAGTAACCCATACAGTCGCGACTAGGCTAAGCCAGGGGTCGGCAACCTTTTCTGTGATGAGTTAAAATATAAAAAGATGCAAGTCACCACTGCACTGAACAAGACCAGGTCAAACCTGAGCTGGAACACTTAAGTCACAGTAAACTACCAACATGTCATTTTGGAGTCAGAAGACTAATATAATTACAAATGCCTCTTGTGCCAACACTTTTTCTTCAAAATTCACATTTTCTCACCATATTTACCGTCTGTGCTGCACTTGTCACACACACCAGATGGAAAGTAAACTCCTTCGATCCGCCGTTGAGCCAATCAGATTACAGCAAAAACGAGGATCAGTCCAAGTTGGGAGGGGCCGCTTGTATCCCCCCTCAAAATTGAATGTTTTGGTTCAATTTACAATTCAATAAAATTTTATTTATATAGCGCCAAATCACAACAACAGTTATCTCAGAGCGCGTTTCATAAAAGAGCAGGTCTAGACCGTACTCTGTGATGTTATTTACAGAAACCCAACAATTCCCACCAAGAGCAAGCACTAGGCGACAGAGGCAAGGAAAAACTTCCTTCTAAGAGGCAGAAACCTCGAGCAGAACCATGGCTCAGGGTGGGCGGCCATCTGCCTCATCCGGTTGGGGGTGAGAGAGAGAGAGAGAGAGAGAGAGAGAGAGGGAGGAAGGGAGAGAAAGAGAGGAGGGTGGCAGTCATACAGTATAGGTAATGTTGCTATAGACAGAATGAATAATGGTACAGATATTTATAGTAGTGTTTATGATAATAATCATAATGATAATAATAACAATAAAAGCTGCAAGCAGCGTTGGGCAGGCCCTCGCACGTGTAGCGCGTCGGAGCGCGAAGTGGCCGCGTTGCATATTCTGGAGCTCTGATGGTGCGGCTGTGAATTTGCTACGCGCTTCGGACGCTGCATGAAGGTGTTATACGTCACTTCCTCTGTCCCCTTTATGGCGCTACATAGCACTTGGCGCTATGAATATAAATTAATATTGGCGTGTAGATGTGTTCTGTTATCAAGCACGTACAGTTTGGTGCAGATGTGAGCATGTACACTGAAGTTACAACAACTTCCTGTGTCATGGCGAAGAGTTGATCTTTGACGCCGTGCCACAGACATGCCCATCGACGAAAACTCACAGCACAACTTGTCATCTTCAATGCCTTTAGAAGGCACAGCAGAAATTTGAAGTTGATCGGATTAAATCCCTAGGAGGAGTTCGTTAAAGTACGAAGTGTGTAAATCATCCAAAAATTACCGTAAAATTCAAAATGTCCGACTTCCTGTTGGGTTTAGGGCATCGCTCCAAGAGGATTTTTGTTACGTCTGGACATGATACATGTGCTACAGAATTTTCATACATGTAGGTCAAACATGCGATGGGGGCTCTCTTGGAACGTAATCCAAGTACCACAAAATAAAAGTGATTTAATTGGATTAATTTGAGTTACTTTTGGATTACTTCAATGCCAAATAGGCAAATGAAGACAACAGAAGGATAAATGATGCGTTGTCTGCACAGAAATTTCATACATGTAGGTCAAACGTGCAGCGGGGGCTGCTTCGTTAAAGGTCACTTCCTGTTGCTAGCAGGTGGCGCTATGACTGTGGGTGAATGTCGGCATGTACATGTGTTCAGGGCGGGACTATCATCCTACATGTACAGTTTGGTGCAGATGTGAGCATGTACACTAAAGTTATAACTTCCTGTTTCAAATGTAATCAGTAATGTAATCCAAGTACCACAAAATAAAAGTGATTTAATTGGATTAATTTGAGTTACTTTTGGATTACTTCAATGCCAAACAGGCAAATGAAGACAAGTGAAGGATCAAGGATGCATTGTCTGCTCAGTGTATTTTTAGAGAAACATAGAATAACAAAATCTCCCATTCCCAAAATCCATGTTTAAATGTTTTTATATGATATGCTTTGCACTACTTCATCAATATGGCAATATCTGCCCCATCAATGACAAAAACGTGTTTTGCAGCTTTTCTTGATGATATTAAGAATATATGAGTTTGTCATTTGGAAAACCATTTTAAAATGTTGACGACTCATTCTGCACTTGTTGTATTGATTCCAATGAGCATCCAATGAAAAGATTTTTCAATATGACGCTGAAGCATAATGTTTCTGGGGCCAGGCGGGTTTACTGTACAAGAACACAACTTTTTTCACAGATTTTGGTGAAACTGGATCATATTTGATGGAGAAATATTAGAAATATGGAGAAAATATTTTTCTGGTTTTCTCTCTGATGTCCCCCGGCTGCACTGCCTCACAAAGTTTCTTGATGGACAGATAGCTTTACTTGTGGCTGAAGTTAGTTAACAGCTAACTTAACTAGCTGCTATTAGCTCAGTTGCTTTGCAACTGCTGGTCCTGTTAGCTCTGCCCGTACTGGGAGCTCGGAGCACCGGGGGAGTGTTAGGGTTTACCTTACACTGTATAAAGGTGTTTACACCTTTACTTAAGCACTGGAGGTTTGCAGGACAGGGGCGGGGTGACCCACCAGGTAGTGATGGCAGGGTGTAGTACTCGGGTACAGCGCCTGATTGGGAACCGGAGCCGGGCGATCAGGAAACAAAACCTCGCTCAGCAGCTTCGCAGTGAAAACGGGACTGAACACAGCGTCAGAGACCAACAGGGAATCCAGTACTGAGATGATTTACACAGCGCTTCTTGATGGATAGCTTTATTTTTTGCAAACAGCTAATTGTAGCCTATCTGCCTGTATCTGTGTCTGGTTACCTTGGTCGGTTAGCCGTACTGCTAGTGGTTCTATTAGCTTACTCAGCCTCGGGGTGCCAAGAGAAAACCCAGCAAGAAAACCACCTCGGTACTTCCCAGTAGTCCAACTGACCTCTGTTGGTCTCGGAGAATGTGTTCGGTCCAGGTCCAGCTGCTGTTTTCACTCCCTGATAACTGGATAACTGGTCACAGGGTGGGGGCTTAATTTTAAAAACTTGTACAAACTCGGTGCTACTGGCGAATGTAAATCAAACCAATCATTATCTGCGACACGTCCCTTCCTAGCTTACCATAGACTATATATAAAGAACATATATGGAGGATAATAGCACTGCGCTTTCTGTTTAATGGAAACTTTCAGCTTAAAGTAATGAGTAATCCCTGATTTTTCTAAATGTACCTGTAATCTGATTACGTCTTTATTTTTCGTACTATAACGGTATATAGTTGCTGTTTTTTGGTATACTGATTACGTAACGCCATTACATGAAATCTGTTACTCCCCAACAAGGGCAGCTGTCATCAACTTGAGTAGTTTAGAGTTGCCTTCACTTTACGGCCTCCATCACTGCCTACCTCTGCGCTGGCTACTGTCTGTGAGAGTGCGCCCACATGTGTATGTTCGTGTGCAGAGGCGACACAGAACAGCAGAGGCTGTAGCCTGATAATAAACACCATGGTCTTCAGCCCACCGCGTTTCAGTGCCTATCTAGTATCTGATTAATCATATAATTCACCATGCCTGCTCTATTCTGTACAGGGGGGTTCTTTACTGCTGCTCTCTGCTTCAGGCTTTGTATGCTCATGGAGAGGCAGGGAGGTGCTCTCCCTGCCTTGTACCTTTTCCCACGTAGGCACGTGGAATGGCATAGAGGTGTGCTATCCCTGCCTTATGGATTTCCACATAGTCATGTGGAAGGGTAGGGAGATCCCAGAACAGAGCTATACCGCCGGGGGGGCATTATTTAATAAGAGGGATGGGTGGTGGAGACAACAGGAAACAACAGAGGAAAACATGAATTGCAGACAGCAAAGTCAGCTGCCAAAGAAAGGGGTAGGGGAGTGGGAGACAACAGGAGACCACCAGCCGAAGAGCAATGGTGTTACACTGTCATTCTGTGGAAAAGGTTTATTTTCAGTTAGATTTTATTCGTACAGAAAGCTCTGTCCAGCAGCCTACCTGGAGAACTTTATATTTTGAAATGTGTCTGAGTGAGAGAAGGTCCTGTAACCTGCTGCAGTTTGGACAAAAATTATAGTTATTTAATAGTGAGTGTTTTATAATGAACATACATTTGATTGAACCCCAATCAGAAAAGCCAATGCTAATGGGGATCCTAATATAGAGATTTTTCCAATAAAGAATAGTTACAAAAATGTTTGTATGCTGTAAATTATAGTTTTTAAAAAGAAAGAAAATCGGAATCGGCATGTTAGACCTTTAAAAAGTAATCAATCCGACTTGATTGGGTGAACAACAATAACTTATTGATATGTGATACATTGAATAAGAATGTGAAAAGTAATTTAGCAATTTGACTCTATCGTGTTGCCAAGGTATTTTAAAAGCCAAAGTGGCTGCACCTATTCTTAAAGAATGACCTGAATAATGCTTTATTTTATTTAACCTTTATTTTACCAGGAAATAAATCCATTGAGATTTTAATCTCTTTTACAAGAATGTCCTGTTGTGGGTGGATGCTGGGGGGATAAATTGCTTTTGAGGAAAACTTTAAATTATTATTGAACCAAGTTTTCATTAGGAGAAAATCCCCTGGGTGAGAAATAACGGGGAGAGAACTCTAGATTTTGGTCTGATGAGTAAGTATTTGATCATGGATTTGAAAGGCAAAAGAGGGTAGCAGCATGAGCCACAATTATGGAGCATGCACCCCCGCATTTGGAGTGCTTAAGGTTTAGACTATAGTGATTTAAGTTGTCGTTTTGGTATTTTTAGTTAAAAATTACTTATTTTCCGGACCAAAAGGCTTGGGCGCCTAAGTTTGAATGGGCAGTGGAAGATTTTAAAATGTCAGGATTCTTGTTTGAGCATGGAACAGTTCATCTTTATACAAGAGAGCTTGATGAAATTTTTCTAAGTGAAAGCACACCGCACATTAGTTTTTCAGCCAAAGACTGGAATTACTTCAGAAACAAAGTCTGTAAAGATATGAGTTTTTCAAAAGGAGTCTATACCACACAATGGTGCGGCTCTGTGCCACGAGAGCTCTACCGTGTAGAGACAGACCTTGAAGTTTATGACCCAGAATCCTACATCTTTTTTTTAATTAATTTTTTTTAACCTGTCCTGCCCAGCAGCCTGGTATAGAGTATAATGACCTGGATACCATATTGTGCCAGACAGATTTTACAACAAACAAGACAGTATTAAAATACTCCTTTGTCTGTTTTATTATTTATTTAATTATGTATTGATTTGTCCCCGGGCCGGACAGGGGGGCAGACACGGGGATGGGGGGGCACAAACAGACAGCACAGAGAAAGGACAACACCTGTAAGAGAAGGGGGAAAGGGGGATGGAGGGTGGGGACAACAGGAAAAAGCTGTGGGAAACACCAATTGCAGAAAGCAACGAAACCTGCAATAGAACAGAGAGGGGGGCTACATCTTTTTTAGATCATGCAAGGACGATTCTATCATTCAAAATGCAAGGATGGGGACCCCAGAGCAACAAAAAGGCTACCCCATCACGTCTAAAGAGTGGGAGATGTGGTTCAGCACCGGCTTTGTGGTCCAGTGGAGAGAATGGGATAGAACCCTTGAAACCTTCTCACACATTGATAAATTATTCAGATGGTATAAACCTTATGTTAGCTATGTAGGGATCAAAAGAAAACTTTTTGGTCCTGAGGACAAGGAAGATGAACAACCTCAACCTCAAAGACCTCCACGACGGGGCTGACAGTGACATTGTTCTAATTAAAATGTTTTGTACAGGTACGAGGATGTGCAGCAGGCGAGGGTCTATCGAGCAGCCCTAAATATTTTCCATTACTCCAGGATGATGTTGTTGATAACTCATGGGTGGATGACTATGGCAAAGAACTGGGGAAAAGAAATTTAACATTTCTCATTCCTGAAGAAAAACCAGAAGAGGACAAGAGCAGGGTCAAGCCGTTTAAGGGTGTCTGTTTGGACGCCCTGGACTGTTGCGACAACGACACATCTCCTAACACTACTGCTAGCAGTATTATACAGGTAACTGTAGTTTATTATTTATACGATATACTGCAGCAAAAGGCTATACAAACATGTGTGTATTGCGCTTATACAGATGAATGGAGCAGAAAACAACCTCACACATGCACTGACACGCTGCCCTTCTTTTATATCAAAGGAAAGGGGGAAATTACGCAGTAATTTGAGTGCAGTATTCGAGACATTGCGGCAACTGCTCTACAGATTTGGCTGAGGAACCCTTTTCTTATTGCTTTGCTTAAACGGGTAGTTAAGAGTGGAGGACAGTGTGAGCACAGTAGTTAAGGAATCTGAACATCTGGAAGGGGGAACAACACTAAAAACAATGGGGAATGTGTCTAGTCTACTAAATTATGTAAAAAAGAAATACATCGTGTATAAGATGAGAGCACTGTTGTGTAGAGCTGTTAACTATCGTACACTTTACCGCATAAAATGAGAGTAAGGCATCTGTATTAGAGCGCTTTAACAGGACTCTGAAATCTAAAATGTGGTGTTATTTAACAGCCAATAATTCTAAATGATACGTAGATATATTGCAGGATTTAGTCACCTCCTACAATCATAGTTATCATCGTGGTATTAAAATGAAACCAATTGATGTAACAAAAGACAATGAAGATATCGTATTTAACAACTTGTATAAAACAAAAGATAAATTAATTGAGTAATTCGTTTTACATATAAGGTGGGCAATACTGTAAGAATTTCAAACCTACGCTGTCCTTTTAAAAAAGGTTATGAACAAAATTATACTGATGAATATTTCACTGTAAAGGAATGCGTGTGTGGTGTCCAATATATGTGCATTTCACTCATAACAGTTCAAAATAGCACTGTAGCAGCAGGACAGAGAGTCAGTGACCTCCTAAGGGGAGAGCAGTGATTGGTGGTTATGTAGGGACTGAACCCTTCTATAGAATTTGACCTCTAACCCCTTATTTTGTTACCTCAGAATAGCACTGTACCCTTCTATGGGTTTGAGCTTTATTTTGCAGACTCAAACCCTTCTATGGTACCTACCAGATACCTAAACATATCCTATATAAGCTATGCTTGATGTACAGAGAGACAGAGTGGCCATCGGGCTGGGTGACTCTCCAAGCTGCTGCAGAGCTTGTAATTGATGCTGAACTCCTTGATTTAATAAACTTTTATGATCAAGAACAGTGTCAAGCGGATTTCTTCTCAACACATCATCGCAGCATTATTGTTTGGACACCACACGTGTCAAGGGACCCTCCTGTTTACAGGTTAAAAGACTATGACGGCGAAATATTACAGGGAACATTTTATGAGCAAGAGATGCAAAAAGTTATAGATAAAAACAAAACATTTAAAATACAAAAGATTTTATATAGACAGAAAAGACAAGGCAGGGACATTAATGCGATCAGGCATGTTTATTTACTTTCTCTTATACACATACACAACAGACATGTCTGAAAACAAGTCAGTTCTGAGTCTGAAATCATCAGGTGTCTTAGCATTCTTAGCTTCCCAGGAAGCATTTGTTTAGCCATTAGCATGACTTGGTATTTATCTCTGGGATTTTTAAACAAAACAAGATAAATGTTATTCAAATGAATATTATGGCTAATTTTGCCTTGAAAAATAAAATCTTAACTATATATATAAACAACTTAAATTTCTATGATGCACATATTTTGTAAACACATTTTGGACCTCATTGTTGTTACTAGCATCGTTCATTAAATCATCAATAATAATCAAATTGTTTTCATCTACAGGCAGTAATGTATCATCGCATAAAGATAATGGTAAACCGTCAACAAAATTCACATTTCAAATTTTAATAACTGGTCATACAATGGTTGCCAACACGAAAAAAAAATATATATACAATGTTTTCAGTCTGTTTAGAAATGAGCTTATCTGCATTTTCAATCAACATTGGCCTGGTCTGTGGTGTCCAATCATCTGCCTTTGACACAAACAGCACACTGTCTGTGTCAGCATACTGACAACTCTCGCCAAGGTTGTCCATAAGCTCATAAAGCATAAGCCGTGCATAAGCTGTAGTCATGGCTCCTATGAAGATGTTTATATTTTTAGTTTTGGCAGACTGAGCAGTTCTATGACGCCACTGCACAAGTGTGACGTCGTCAGATACAAATGCAAATTGTCTGACGTCATACTGGTGGCTAAATACAGTGGGTACAGAAAGTATTCAGACCCCTTTAAATTTTTCACTCTTTGTTTCATTGCAGCCATTTTCCAAAAATCTAAAAAGTTCATTTTATTTCTCAGTAATGTACACTCAGCACCCCATCTTGACAGAAAAAAACAGAAATGTAGAAATTTTTGCAAATTTATTAAAAAAGAAAAACTGAAATATCACATGGTCATAAGTATTCAGACCCTTTGCTCAGCATTTAGTAGAAGCACCCTTTTGATCTAATACAGCCATGAGTCGCTTTGGGAAAGATGCAACAAGTTTTTCACATCTGGATTTGGGTATCCTCTGCCATTCCTCCTTGCAGATCCTCTCCAGTTCTGTCAGGTTGGATGGTAAACGTTGGTGGACAGCCATTTTCAGGTCTCTCCAGAGATGCTCAATTGGGTTTAAGTCAGGGCTCTGGCTGGGCCATTCAAGAACAGCCACGGAGTTGTTGTGAAGCCACTCCTTCGTTATTTTAGCGGTGCGCTTAGGGTCATTGTCTTGATGGAAGGTAAACCTTCGGCCCAGTCTGAGGTCCAGAGCACTCTGGAAAAGGTTTTCGTCCAGGATATCCCTGTACTTGGCCGCATTCATCTTTCCCTCGAATGCAACCAGTCGTCCTGTCCCTGCAGCTGAAAAACACCCCCACAGCATGATGCTGCCACCACCATGCTTCACTGTTGAGACTGTATTGGACAGGTGATGAGCAGTGCCTGGTTTTCTCCACACATACCGCTTAGAATTAAGGCCAAAAAGTTCTATCTTGGTCTCATCAGACCAGAGGATCTTATTTATCACCATCTTGGAGTCCTTCAGGTGTTTTTTAGCAAACTCCATGCGGGCTTTCATGTGTCTTGCACTGAGGAGAGGCTTCCGTCGGGCCACTCTGCCATAAAGCCCCGACTGGTGGATTGCTGCAGTGATGGTTGACTTACTACAACTTTCTCCCATCTCCCGACTGCATCTCTGGAGCTCAGCCACAGTGACCTTTGGGTTCTTCTTTACCTCTCTCACCAAGGCTCTTCTCCCCCGATAGCTCAGTTTGGCCGGACGGCCAGCTCTAGGAAGGGTTCTGGTCGTCCCAAACGTCTTCCATTTGAGGATTATGGAGGCCACTGTGCTCTTAGGAACCTTAAGTGCAGCAGAAATTGTTTTGTAACCTTGGCCAGATCTGTGCCTTGCCACAATTCTGTCTCTGAGCTCTTCAGGCAGTTCCTTTGACCTCATGATTCTCATTTGCTCTGACATGCACTGTGAGCTGTAAGGTCTTATATAGACAGGTGTGTGGCTTTCCTAATCAAGTCCAATCAGTATAATCAAACACAGCTGGACTCAAATGAAGGTGTAGAACCATCTCAAGGATGATCAGAAGAAATAGACAGCACCTGAGTTAAATATGAGTGTCACGGCAAAGGGTCTGAATACTTATGACCATGTGATATTTCAGTTTTTCTTTTTTAATAAATTTGCAAAAATTTCTACATTTCTGTTTTTTTCTGTCAAGATGGGGTGCTGAGTGTACATTACTGAGAAATAAAATGAACTTTTTTGATTTTTGGAAAATGGCTGCAATGAAACAAAGAGTGAAAAATTTTAAGGGGTCTGAATACTTTCCGTACCCACTGTATGTCACGTGCAACGACTTCAGGATCAGTCACTAGTTCACAGTTAGCCTGGTTTTCACGCATGGAAAAACGACCCCACAGAGAGTTAAGAAGCAGCTTGTTGATGTTTCTCACAGCATTATTGACAACTATTCTTTCGGGGTTCAGACGAATTCCTTCTTTTCAAGTAGTCTTGAATGTATTTTGCTCTGGATTCTTCATCATTTGTAAAACTAGGGTAACCTGAGGACTCCTGTTTTCTCTGTAAAAATGTTTTTAGATAATCTTTGAAACGTTTGTCACTTTTATCGACAAAATGCCATACTCATCAATTTTGGTTACCACATAACCTTTTTCAACAGCCTTCTGCAACTCAAAACTGACCCAAGTTCCTGAGAGAGCACCACCGTGATTGAGAGCGTGACGTATCTCAATGCTGTTTTTCAATGCTTCATATTCATGTAGCATGTCTAAAACTTAGCTATGAATTTTAATAAATTTATGAGAATTAATACCCAATTATGAATTTTCATATTCAGAAAATATTAATCATAAAAAGCTCTCGTTTAAAAAGGGGCACCACTGGAGTTGTTATTATCCTAGAGTCTCCGGACCTCTAGGTAGATTTTAATAATTATACAATTATTACTAGTGATCAGTTAGTTAATAATCGCTCAATTATCTTAAATCAATCAGTCAGTCTCATATCTAAAGGGTCAATTCTCTTGCCAGGGACGTGGAAATAGCCAACACACACAGTTCCTTGATTACAGTGAATTTATTAACTAGCTAAAGCGATATAAAAGGGTGGTTAAATACATCAGGGCAATAAACAATGGCTGAATAATGAGAATGGAGGTTCGATTGTGGGAAGCATTTGACTCATACGGCAACTAACGAATGCAATTAGATGATAACTCGGTTAAATTTGTCTAGGGGTATAAAGATTCCATATGTGGACTAAAGAAAAATGGATTAGCAGCTATTGGACGTCACTGACCACAGAATGTAGGGTTTTGGTCTTACTGCTTTTCAACGGCCTGCTTTGGCCTGTTGCACTGGTCCCACGCTAGCTGCCCGATCCTGACTTTTTGCTAGGGATTCTCCGGGGTTCTCCGTGTCTGAAGAAAAACCTTAAGGGTTGGCCGTCCTCCGTCTGGCAATTCAGCTGTTTTCAGGTTTCCTTCGTTCCCGCTGGCGAGACCACGTGGCTTGGTCTGACCTCGGTGAAGTTGGCTCGACGAAAAAGCTTAAAAAGGGAACTTGTTCGTTCCTGAATTAGACCAGTGTAACTTAACGGACTGATAACCTTAACAAAACAAAAGAAAGAAAGAAAATAAAACAAGTACAGATGCTGGAACTGAGGGGCAAATTGATGTCGCGGCACTTCGTGTGTGTAGCTTCAAGCGAACAAAGGCTTCGTTGCGCTGGTCGAACTCTTAGGGCGTTGCCGGGAGAGGCAGAGAGCAGAGTGGAAGACCAGAGCACGAGGAGAAGAGAAGAGCAGAGAAGAGAAGGGGCGATGTTGTGTGTCGCTCTTTTGTTGTCTGGGGCGTGGTTACCCAGAGGGCAGTACTTTGTTCGCGAGGGACTGTCTTTCTAAACTTTTAATGTCTATAAAAGAAAAGAAAATCTATTTGCGCGTATTATAATCAAATATTTTCCACAATCAAACCTCAGTGGTCAAACAGTTCTAAGTTAAGCATTTGGTAACAGGAAACACACAATATTGGTCCTGGTAAATAATGATAGACATTTATACATTAACGGCATTTCTGACGATTGTATGTAACTTATTTTGTCCAATTGGGGGAGCTCAGGTTACATGAGGAAAGCTTAGATTAATTCAAAACAATCTTTACTTAGGAACTGGGGAATTTAGTTATTCAGCCTTAAATTAAAGCTGGATAATTAATTAAGTATAGTATGACATTTCTTTTATCATCATTTCTAAAGGAATTGTGTGAGAAAGTATTGTTAACAAGCATTGGTTACACATAAGATGAAGGAGTGTCCTTAATCTTGCTGAAAATAAAAACACCCCCTCTGCCCCCCTCCAAGGAGAGTTCCGATAGGCTGTTCAGGGAAATGCTAATCGCTGGTTAATGTCCCTTTTGTCAGTTTAACAGTCAGGCACTGCGTTGTCAGGCTGTAGAATCAAAAGGTGCCAGTTTTACGATCAACTGCTCATGAATAGCTCTTAGAGAAAGCAACTTTTCCACCCCCCTTCAGTTGGGGTCTCTTTGGCAGTCTGTTGAAAGTTGATCTTTAACCCCCCTGCTATCAGGGAGAGGGGAATAATTTTGAGTAGTTCAAATTGATTTAATATAAATGCACAAATCCACACTGTTGTCCACTACATTCAAGCCACTGTATGGAAGCATTGGAGAATGTTTTGTACTGGTTTACGTACGCACCGTCACACGTTAACGCCAAGGTGTTGGGTGGGAGGAATTGTGATTAAATACAGACATGCAGCATGATGCAAGCATAGTGTAATCAAAAGGATCCATACCAGTACAACCGATGAATGCCTCGCAGTATGCTAAGCAGGCTTTGCGAAAAACAGTAACATCGTTAATCCCGTATGACCTCAGCTCGGCCTAAAAATCAAACGTTTCATGGCGAACTGTGTCATACCATTCGAGGAGTTTTGCTCTTTCACTGTCAGACATGCTGTCATAACCGTAAAAATGCAAATCAGGGCGTGGACCAACATAGTTAGCATTGTCAGGTCTTCTCAAAATCACTAGCGCATACAAACATGGCCTCGTGTTTAATGTCAATCATTCGCATTTCAAAGTCATAAAACACATATTTAGTCTGGGGCTTTGATGGCTTCTCTGGCTGTATAAAACATTGATGTTGAATGTCTGATCATCATCCCCACAATGACCACACTTCCCTCTCGGACATTTATGTCCTACACCGTCTGTTTTTATTGAAAAATGATGACCACAGTCTTTCCAGTATTTATATCAATCACATAAAGTAAACCCCTTGTACTTTTCTGAATCTCTCACGGTTTTATGTCTGTTAAAACAATCTGATGATCTGTATATGCGGCCACAGTCTGACCAAATGCCTGAAGTACTCTGCGCATGACAGTCATCAGAAAAGCACACGTTGCAAAAATGTTTACATTTATGGCAGTCTTTGCTTGAATAGCATTTATAGCAGAAATCACAGACGTAAGAACTCCCAAAAAATGCTGTTTTTTTTCTCTATCAGGTAAAAGTGATCGTTGTGAAGACACAGCCATATTGTTTTAGGATGTATTTGTTCACGCGTCTGATACAAATCCAACTTTTTTGTGCAGCGATTGTGATGAAACACAATAATTTTAAATCTCCAAAAAGCGTTCAAATTTAGATACATCAGACAGGGCGACTTTATGGTCTGCATTAAAGCCGACATCTGTCTGGAGTTGCTGTGCATGCTGACCGAGTTGTACTTTAGACATGTGAGGATGCAGAGAGTGGGAGATGCAATAAGAAAAACAAAGGTTATTGTCAATGTTCGTAGGGACATATAGGCATGCTGCTTTCTTTTGAATAATGTCGTCGTATGGGATATTCCCTAATTTGAGCCGCAACCCTCCTCCCCCCTTGTTTAAGGCCACTGTAACAACAATATCCAATTCATCGTTGGATCTCATTCTGGAATTGCTTTGCATAATTTGCTCAACTTCATTCAGAAGTGTCGAGGCATTATAGTCGTCAGCAGCATTTAGAACACAACAAGCATCATTGGCCAAGGAGGGACCTCTCAGGATCACATTTAGTTGACCGTCAGGAGCAGCTACTCTTGATGAAAAATCAACAACTTCTGTTAACTGATGTTTTAGAGCATGCAGTGACTCGCGCAGAAAATGAAACCTGGTCTAATCTCCACACCGTTAAATTTTTTTCTCTCTATAATATTAAAACCATGCGAACCCTCGGCCTTGTGTAAGAGTTCAGACAATTCTTCACTGTAGTAATGGCTTTGCTCATTTGTTTTGGAGTCAAATTGAATATTTTGTCCCTCACAGACGCACCTGTCTGTGAAGTGTGAACAGCGTTTGTGAGGTGAAAGAGATCTGTGTGCGCAGGGGAGCCTGCATATGTGAGGGGAGTGGGAACTGAGGCCTCTGGTTCAATATAATCTGAGACGTTCCCCTTCTAAATACCTAAGTCATGCAAATGATGAAGACTTTCAGCAGCGGACATTTCCATATCATAGTCATCATCATCAAAACAGCTTACTAAATCGGACAGAGACCGCTCATATGCTACCGATGCATCCCAGAGCTTTTCTTCTACATATTCTAAATCTGACTGGATGACACTACGATTAAATTCGTTCATTACATCTGAGATACTAGAGAAATCCGATTCTTCATAATCACTCTTGTCGCTTGTTACTGGGGAGACTCGTTTTTGGTGAAGTTTTTGACTCATGATTAAAAACGCAGCGAAAACAGAATGAAAAAAACAGACACAGTATAAACTCTTAGGCTTTAGAGTTTTGTGACATATGGTCTATTTTAGCTTTTAACTCTAAATGTTCATTCCTAAGTCGCAGACTCTCCTTTCTAATTTGTTGGGTTTTCTACTACAACTACTAGAGACTTTGTCACTCTGCTAGTATACAAATTGGCTTTACAGAGTCTAACCAGTCACTGATACTCTCATGCAGGCAATGTTACCATAGGCTGTTGTGTCGGATGTTTGTCATTTACAGAGATAGAAGGTTATTCTGAGTTGTTCGATCCTAAGGAAAACCACAAGCATGCCAGGAGGATAGTTCATCTTCGGTCCAGTGCCATAAATTATGTGGTGAGACAAAAGGTCCCAAAGGTTGAGAAACACTGGTAGGATTCGTCTCGACCAATTGCTCGTCTTCACTCCATTGTACAACCTGGGCGTCAGACCAGTCGGTAGAAAGTTCAGGCGTTTCTAAGTCCAAAGATGATTCTAACAGAACAGGAGCCACATTTTGAGCCAGGCGAAAAAACTGCTGTGTATCGGGGTATTCTGCAGCCTGAAGTGATGGCGATATAGGACAGCTGTTTTCTTTTTGATCACAGAAAAAAAAACACACGGTGTTAGTTATTTATTTATACACTCATATTCTTAAACTCTAAAATATCATACAAATACACACTCTCTCTTGTGAATCTTCAATGACAATAACGTCCTCCTGAGAATGGTGCACCGTTACAGCTGTGATGGGATACAAATTAAAGACAGTATAAACATACGAATAAAACACACAATATAATTGAATATACATACAATTTCTCTACACGTGTTAAAATAAACGGGAATATATGCCTCAGGGTAAGACTTGTTATCCCTCAGAGAATCAGTTCTGCAACCCTGTGGTATCACATCGGTGGCTTCATCGATCAATAGCGGAGCATACGAGACGCAGTTAATGGCTATAAAGCACACAAAGATCAATGCATTATATTTAGTGTAAGATGTAAAGAGAATATTTACTAGGGTGAAGTCAGGTAAAGCGAGTCACATTTTTGGTCAACTGCTTTTTAAACAATCTAAACCAGTTAGAATGTATTAAATTTGTAGTAGACCTAAATTTATTAGTTATGCATTTTAATACATTTATAAGAATTGATACCCAATTATGAATTAATATTCATAAAATCTAAATTTCCTCGTTAAGGGCACCACCGGAGTTGTTATAATCCTAGAGTCTCCGGACCTCTAGGTAGTTTTGAATAATTATACAATTATTACTAGTGATCAGTTAGTTAATAATCGCTCAATTATCTTAAATCAGTCAGTCAGTCTCATATCTAAAGGGTCAATTCTCTTGGCAGGAACTATAAATAGGCAACACACACAGCTCTTGATTATATGAAGGTGATAAAAAGATGGTTGGATACAGGGAACATAAACATTTGCTGAACAATGAGCCTGGAGGTTCGATTGTGGGAAGCATTTGACTCATACGGCATAGAAGCGAATTAAAGTAAACTAATGCTGTGATTTTAGGAGTTAAAATGGACATCTGATCACAAAGACGTGTGTTGAGTCTTACTGCTTGTCGACAGCCTGCTTTTGGCCTGTTGCACGGGTCCCACGCTAGCTGCCGATCCTGGCTTTTTGCTAGGGATTCTCCAGGGTTCTCCGTGTCTGATTGAAAACGACTCCTCCGTCTGGCAATTCGGCAGTTTTTCAGGTTTCCTTGGTTGTAGCTGGCGAGACCACGTGGCTTGGTCTGACCTCGGTGAAGTTGGCTTCGACGAAAAAGGCTTAAAATGGAACCTGGTCGTTCCTGAATTAGTCCAGTGTAACTTAACGGACTCATAACTTTAACAAACAAAAGAAATAAAGAAAATAAAACAAACTGAAGGCAGATCGATGTCTCGGCACTTCAGGTGTGTAGCTTCAAGCGAACAAAGGCCTGTTTGTTTCGCTGGTCGACTGAGGGCGTTGCCTGGCGCGGCACGCGCCGCGTCCAGAGAGCAGAACAGAGTGCAAGAGCCAACAGCGAAGCGAAGAGCGAGAGAGAGAGCGAGCGAGGTCGCGTGTCGCTCTTTTGTTGTCCTGGGGCGTGGTTCCCCAGGGGGCATCTCAGGTTTCCCAAGGGACTGCCTTTCTAAACTTAATCAAATATTTTCCACAATCGAACCTCAATGGTTGAACGGTTGTACTGTTCTAGGCATTTGGTAACAGGAAACAATTGTCACATTAGTGGTCAGGGTATTTATGCATTTAACGGCATTTCCGACGAGGGCATGTAATACTTATTTCGTCCACTTGGGGGAGCTCAGGTTACATGAGGAAAGCTTGGATTACATTAGATGAAGGAGTGTCTTGCTGAAAATAAAAACACTGCACAAGTAACTTCTTTTCAGCACTAATAAACAACAGATAGCAACAACAGTTAACATAACTACTCAAATAGAGGCAAACATATTCAGGTAACTAAAGATTTAATTAAATTTAATTAAATGCTTTGAGTCTTTTGGAGACTGCAGTCCTTTGTCATCCAAAGTTCAGTGTCTGGAACATGTCACACTTAGGTGAGACAAGGAGTATCCCTTTGATGTGGTAATAAAACAAAGAATAAGGTCAGTTTCCATGGAAACGTGTGTGGTGGGGCCAGTTTTGATAGGCTGTTCAGGGAGATGCCAATGGCTGGCTCGTGTCCCTTTGTCAGTTTAACAGTCAGGCCCCGCGTTATCAGCTTCGGAATCAAAAAGGTGCCAGTTTTATGGTCGGGATAGCACTTAGAGAAAGCAACTTTGACCCCTCCCCTTCTTCTCTGGGGAGGAGAAAGGAATTTAGGGTAGCTCCAAATTTATTCAATGTAAAATGCACAAATCCACACTGTTGTTCACTACAAATTGTATGTGTATTGTTTAAATAGTTTGTAGTGAAGGGATCTATGTTGAAATTAAGCCAATTATTTATGCTTTAACAAATTGTTTATCTATAAACACCATCTGAAGTCCCCTTTTGCCAGACTGGAAGCATTCAGGTCTAGCGGTACAGTTTTAGGGCTAATGCTAGTAAGCACAGTACAGCAGTTTCATGAAAAAAGATAACAGTTTAAAGTTGTTAGTAGGAATAATTTATCTGAATATCAAATTTTAGGTTGGTAATTTCTTAAATACCCTAGGCTATACAAAAGATGACATCCATACAAAGAGGAGAGAAAAAAAGAAAGAGAGAGGACAGAGTGACAGGAGGACAGGGATGTATGGAGAAGGTAAGAACAACAATGTAGGAAGGGAAGAAAACTCAAACAGCGGTAGGAACAGCAGTGCAGCAGCAAAAAAATATATTGTTATATCATAAGTGACTGAATCATCATACTTATTATTTTAATTAGATTTACACTAGCCAGATGGCTTACCAGGCGGTCCCATGAGGCAAGTAATTTGAGAAAGAACTACAGGACCACTTCTGTGATGTCACACCAATCACAACCTTTTGTTTCATATCCAATAGACATTCTACAACATCACAACAACAATTGTCGTGACTGGTAAACAAAATTAACCATGTACAGTAGCCAACCCACGTGCTTAAGCATTCCACTCAACCTGGTATCCCACTATACATGAATTCACCCTATAACAAATCTAAAACATAACATACCATCATGCACCGGTCGTTCTCTGTCAAATAAATGATGTTCTTCTGTAAGACAATAAATAGCTTATATGAGGTTACATTCTACGAGTTTGTATTAAAACACATTAAGCCTACTAGTCGATAATGCATAAATATGATCCCCTTTTTACCTAAAAAAATGAGCTATCCTCTGTCTCCTGCCTTTGGCCTCATCGCTAGATGAGACATCCACACATTTCAGAGCTGTTTGAAAGAAACTTTTTTTATATTAAAAAGAAAATCAGATAAAATAGCCAATACCAACAATACACCAACATAATTAATTTGAGGGTTTTAACTTACCAGCAACAAGAGACATCGAAGTGAAACAGCAACAATAGCAAACTGCAGCAGAGGTTGAAGTCCAGACAGAAGTGAAGTCTTATTATGACCTTTTATTACCTCGAACCTCCATTCGCATCGAGGCATCTCTGGTGGGGAAAAGGGGAGTCTTTAGATTTAGTATGACAGGCTATATATAAATAGTGTTCTAAATATACATAGACCCATATGTCATAATTTACTGAATTAGAATTGTATCTGTCAACATTTATAAAAAAACGATCTAATCTATTCAATCTCATAGTAGCCCTTTTTTATATAAACGATGCACATGAACTGCAGACTAGTTGTGGCATGTCACAAAACGAATTTTTTAAATAAAGGATAGATTTAAATAATCACCATTTGATTTGAGAATCCACAAAAGATGTGTTACAACCTATATTATAATAATAATAATTCACATGTATTGACCTGAAGATCGAACTTATTTAAAAAATAAACTCACTGTATTTTAATCTTAAGCAGCCCACACCTACACAGACATTTGTCTGTAACATGTGTACATATGGCATCAGGACATGTCAGCAATCATTAGCCATCATTGTTTATGTATACTAATGTTGAAATGTCTTTCTCATAACTACAAACACACAGCTACATCACCACATTTGTAAAAGTAACATACAGTCAAACAACGCTGGCAGACACAAGATAATCACACAAACAGATTAGATACAAGGTAAAGATAACGTTAAGGTAGGTGTAAACACAGTATAACAATAAACCTATATGGTGAATAACTAAACCGGCGCAGTCTACACTTACATTGTCTTACCTAATGTTAGCGTCGGAAAATACCACTCGCGCTGCTGTTTTCCAGCTCACCTAAGTTACAGCTAGATATAATTCATCGTCTCTACTCTGGCTCCTAAACCGGTCTGCACTCGTAGCAACAGTTAGCTGTATGCTAAGTAGGTAGCTACCGTTATCTCTATGCGTAGGTAGCTACGTTTGCTAGCGGTGAAAGTAACAAATTACCAGATTACCTGTCCAGCAGAAATAAAGCCACCACGGTGTGTCAGCCCCTCTGTGTTCCTCAGTTGTCACTATCCTTGAAAAGCCATGCAGACATCACCCACCGGTCTGACCGCTTCGCTCGTCTGGTCTGAGAGCAGCTGACCGGGTGTGCGCACGGGGGCAGCTCCTGTAGCAGCAGGGCTGGTAGCCATGGCAATCATTGCATTCGGTCCGAATGGAACGAGTGGTTGTGTTTACTGCAGCCCTGAGAGAACTACAGACAGCTGATTTTTATACTCTCTTTTTCAGTGCACCTAACTTTTTAATATGCATTGGTGTATATAGACAGTTTCAACAAATATGACAAAGTGTTTTAGAAACAACTTGCCTACCCTGCCTTTAACCTTAGTGTTAGACATTAGGGTGATAATGCTTTGAAGAAAAGGCGTCTGTGTGAAGTTGTAAAGTAACATTAAAGGCTCAGCCAAACGTCTCTGGCTCAGCTCTGTTAGCAGGCAATGTTAGATTTAGCTACGTCCCGTAACGGAGTCACTGTTCAGTTAGATACTAGTCAGATACTATCATAATTGGCTGCACCTGAACCCGATGGACACAAAGGGTTTAAAGGCAGAGAGCCGAGGGGGGAGCGGCGACGTTTCTGATAAGGAGCTTAAGAGGTGGATGAGTAATTTGGTAGAACAGATGTTGTAGGCTACCTGCCGAGATTTGCATCCACCTTTTTTGTCAGCATATATTGAGTGTTATGCCTGTAGACAGATAGCTGGGCTGTAACTAGGGCGATGGTCACTTTGGAAGAAGCTGCTTAACTGTTTACCCATTGTTGTCTTTACAGGTGCCAGAGGAGCTGATTGCAGAACCCTCCAGATGTGATTTGCTTTTCATGAATGCAAGACAAGAGTTTAATTTGTTAAACTATTGCTTGTGTATTAGGAAAACTTTGTTGTTAAAATTGCTCAGACTAATTATACATAATAAAATCACATTCTTCATTCATCATCAGTTTCCTACGTTAATTGTAAATTGTGTGATCTAAACACAATATATTATAGTTAACAGCTGTAAATGAAAATATTAAGATGTTATTTATAGGTTAACTGTCAGGAGTTATGCTAGAACCCAGATGCAGACACGGAGACAAAAGCAGCAGTTCAACAGTTTATTGACTGAGGTAGGGTGGCAGAGAGTCTCTTTCCAAGCAGTGGAGCGTGACGGCTGTCTTGCTGGCGTGGCTGGAAAGTTTGGATCTCGGCTTTGAGGGACTTGGAACTGGCAGGCAGGTAGAGCAGGTGATGGTACGCAACTTAAAAGTCTGGCAGGGAATGGAAGTCTGGTCTCTCCTTAAGAGGTAGGGATGGCTGATCAGGAACAGGTGCGTGATTACCAGCAGGTTGCGCAAGTGCCAACTCAGGAACCCAGACACGCCCAGGATTTAAAAAACTGAGAAGAAAAAACGGAACAAAAACACACCAAGCGTGCCTCACTCACCCAAAGGAAAAAACAAATCAAAACACACTCACTCAGTCCCAAACTCAGGTGAGAGATAAAGGGTTCATGATATTAACATTTTGCATATATGTTAGTAGAAAGTAAAAAATGAAAGGTTGATGTTGAATACAGTTTTATTTTGACATTTCTTTAAAGGGGCATTATGAAGTTTCCAGCCACTAGCGGTGCGGTTTTAAGAATGCAACCAGGCGTGTGCTCGTACACGTGCTCGCTTGAACTATTCCAAAACACTACCACTTTTATACAGAAATCGTGCAATAAACGCAGACACACCAGCATGCAGGCTGTGGCTTTTCACACAGACATGTTCAGGCTGTTACTTCAACGTACCTGTCTCAGAGGCAGCTCAACTCCGTAACGTTACTTTATTCAGCGCAGCAAGCTGCATATCGGCACAATCCTCCCGGAAAAAAGGCAGAGTGACAGCGGCTATAGACAGGCAGGTAGACTGCTTCACACAACATGCTGGAAACTCAGGTAAACCCCTACTGCAACGTTATAGTAATAGTTCAGCTGCAGGTTGAAGTAATCCATGGTCGTTACATGATCACGGTACATTTACTGCATTTAGCCGACGTGCTAGATCGTTAGCTCGTCTGCTGCTTTCAGTAACTATCTTTATTATCTGTGTCTCTTTCACCGGAGGCTCAGCAATGTCAGCACAGCTAAATGTATTGGATGATAACGAAACAGGTAGTGAGCTGGGCTGACTATTATGACGAGATTGTGTCACACTTTATAATAATAAGGCCGCAGTAAGTAAATTTACTGTTGTGTCAGTGGATTGCTCTTCTTCTGGGTTGTATATTATGTTGGTCATGTTAGTTACAGTGACGGAGAGGTGGAGAAGCTGTGTACTTGAGTATTAGTAAAAGGCAATAAATCTAAACACAGGGCTGAATCCGACCCGGAGACCTCACATTAAAAGCAGAATAGTGGCTGATGCAAGCAACGGAGAAAACAGGCGTGTGCTTCATTTCTAAGTGAGTTTTGAGCCCATTGACAATAAGGCAATGACAATTTAATTTATTAAAATCAAAAACTTACATATAGCCCCTTTAAGAGACAAATGTGACATTGTTACAAGTTACTCTGTTGTAATAAACAAAGAATTATCTGCACACTGAATAGTTCTGAAGCCCTGTATGTGGTGTAATTTATTGCGACCTCTTAGAAGGTCTTGTGTGGTTTACATTGTATAGACTCACCTATTTACAACATGTGCATTCGATCGGTTCTAAGACCTCAGAGTTTGCAAGGTCACAATAAAAACCATGGGATTCATAATTACTCTGTGCAGATCATTCTTTGTTTCAGCACTTACCCACAGGATGGTTTGGATGTGCCCACATTGTTCTGTGTTAAAACTACACTTCTATCAGAGCAGCAAATAAGGCACTCTTCAGAAACTTCAGGCTCTGTTACTAGGTAAAAATGTGTTGTAGCAGACCTCGGCTACGTAAAATTTTAATACAGTTATGAAAATTAATATTTCCGGGAATATTAATTTATACCTCGAAATTAGGAGCACCACCTAAAGATTTGCTTGTCCGCCCAAGGCTTTAGGTCCTTGAGTATAGCCTGAGAATTATACAGAGTTCGGTTAATTCATTAGTTGTTATTCTGAAATCGTAAGGTCAATCAGTCAGTCTCAGATCTGAGCGTAAATTCTGTGTATAGGGACTCTAGATTCTGAATAACACACACACACATACATCGCTGTGCTCAAAGTGAATTTATTAACTAACAAAAGAGGGTACAATTGTGGGTAAAAGTGGTGATATTACAGGGATAACAGTTAATATGACAACAAGGAGGTACTAAAACAGGGTAGCCTATGTAAGATTCGATTGAATTTCAGTTTATTGTAGAGGGAGAGAATTCTACGAGTATGAGGGAACGAATGACCGAAATTGGGTTGCAGATTTAGTTTGACTAATCTAAGGGTTATTAACTGTGGATGGAGCCCATAGAACACCAACGAGTCACAGAGTGTTGTTTGTTTTGGCCTACCGTTGCCGCAGGTCCCGTGGCGAGGCTCGACTGCCGGTTGGCTCGGGAAGTCGGTTCTCGAGTTGGGTTGAAACCGGTGGATTGGGTCCGGAGTCCTCTTGTGGGAAGCGCTTGCAGCAACGGGCTGTCAGCCAAGGCTTTTGCTCTGATCTCAGTTCGTTTGGTGTCGCTATAGCGGAGCCCACTCAGGGTTCTGTCGTCAGAGCCGTGGTTTCATTTATTCAAGGCCATAAATGAAGGCTTCTGAGTTTCTGGTCCAAAGTTGCTCACAACGGTCGGATGAGGTTGCAACAACAAAATCAAATAAACTCACACATTCACCGTAGGTTCGCGAGGCCTCGGGAATATAGGCTATTTAATGTTGCTGAGGTTTAACAGGCAGCTCCAAACAGAATAAAGAAAATCAAATCTCCCGCTGAGAAATTTGGAATTCAGGGTCATAGCTTTCTCAGCTCGTCTGAAGGAGATTTAAGTACGAAACAAAAATCGAAATTTCAAAAGTAAAGGAAGTTAAGAGAACGTATACGTTTAGTTTCAAGAAAGTTTAAACGAAGAGTTTTGAAGAGGCAAGAAGCTGGAACAAAAGACAGCAGGGCCTTTTTATTGATCCCGCTAGGTAGTGACGTCAATGTTGGGGATGGTCTCCCAAACGTCGCTAAGGTGTTAACTTTTGGGATAAAGAAATATACGTTGCGCGTATTTCTCTTTGATCTCTCTCTCCACAATGTCGACATTTGGAAAAATACTTAGTTCTAAACATTCGGATAAAGACAGTTAAAACAAGGCTAAACACTATGGAAAAAGGTTATAATGGTTATATAAAACGTAACAAAGCTTGATTACATGTCCTCAGTATACTTGCTGGTTACTGGTTTTAACTCATGAGACAATTTAGATGTAAGCATGACAGTAAAATTTCGTTTATGCAATTGCATGGTGATAGTTAGGCCTATTTAACAATTCTGTCAGTGTAAGCCGAGTTTTAAACACTTGCGTGTTATACCTTTCTTGTCCCCTTGGTGGCGCTCGGGTCACACAAGAAAAGAGTAGACATTCCACTTTAACTGAGAGGCTGGTGATGCCTACGAGCGTTTCCATGGATAATTTAGTAAGAAATTGTATATGAAACATTTAACTAAAGCATTAGTTAGCATTGAATAGACAGTGTAGGGAGTAACAGGAATGACTTAAGACAACACAGAAAGAGGTTAGAAAACTAGTTCAAAATTACTTTCTTATGGGTCTGCTAGTCTTCAACATCACTAAAGGATAACAACAGGGTTATTACTTACTAAACTCAGGCAAACACCGCTGCTCACTTAGCAAGGTTATTATTTAAACAGAATAAACACAGTTATACTGGAACCTTGCTTGGTTCGAGTAACAGGGGTTTTTATGGTCCTTCTTTTCTGCACATTCCTGGCTTATCGCACAGGTTATCAGAGAATGAATTGGTGGTTTATGGCTCAGCCGTTCTGTGGAGAGAAAAGAGTCAGATTGAGGCTGGAGGTGACCTGCTGGAGGGAGAAGGGGTCAGATCGCCCCTTTTCCTGTCCTGTGGACTGTCTTTAGTGACACCTTTACGGCTAGAAAGGTTCACTAAGGCTCTCTGAATACACGATCCTTAAGCGATTCATTGTCTGATTGAGTCTCTTTCGGTCCTTACCAACACCAGGCGATGTCTCTGGGTTTTACATGTGAAAAGGTCAACTCTCGGGGAGGGAAACTTCCCTCCCTCTTTTGACACCATCTGACCTTCTTTGAAGTGCGTCTGGTTGAGTTCACAACAGTGTAATTAATTCTTCAGGTGATGAAAAATATACAGGAAACATTACAGATGAGTCTTTAAAAAATAGAATATTGTGGAGAAGTAAATTTTCTAACATAATTTAATAAAAAAAAATTATCATTGATATATTCTAGATTCATTACACAAAGTGAAGCATTTCAAGCCCTTTTTGTTTTCATCTTGATGATTACGGTTTACAGCTCATGGAAATAAAAACTGCCATATAAATGTATAAATAAAAACAAAATGTATAAAAATCTTCCATCATGTAACCAAGGACTCTACCACTAGCTTATTACGTTTATTACAAGTAACATACTGAGGTGACATCCAAATAAACGACTTGTAACCAACGGTATGTAAAAGGGTTCATTGATTTGCTTCAAATTGTTCATTTGAGATGTAAGTAAACTTAAGGTCATTAATAACTGATTCACAGTTAACTGTTAACGTTGGTCTCAACAAAATATAGTGTTGCAAAATAACATTACCACATTTATATATTAAAAAGCACTTAAAACCTTGTGAAGTATAATGTCAATAACAGATATGTGATTTATTTTTATATTTTCCTGTGTCTTACCTTGACTGTGAGCTGTAATGACCATAAACTGGTAACAACACAGCCAAAGGTTCCAACCTCCACCATATAGCATTAGACAATATTTCTCCAGGGAGTGCAGTTATAGTGATATATATGTACCACCCACACCCGTGACCACATCACCCCCGTCCTCCAGAATCTTCACTGGCTCCCTGTTCCCCAACACATTCAGTACAAGATCCTCCTCCTCACTCACAAAGCCCTCCATAACCAGGCCTCTCCTTACCTCACAGACCTGCTCCACCACCACAATTTCCCCCATGACCTCCGCTCCTCCGACACAAACTTCATCTCCCTACCACTCAGGATCAAGCACCGTACATAGGGCGACAGAGCTTTCACCATTGCAGCCCCCTCCCTCTGGAACTCCTTACCCATACACATTGGAGAATGTAGCGACCTGGACTCTTTCAAATCACTCATCAAAACCCACCTCTTTAGACTAGCTTTTAACCTTGAATAATGTTACACTTGCGCTATTACTATGAGTGATTATGAGTTTGTAGATGTGTTCAGGCCCACCTGGCGTGTATGCAAAGTTTTGTAAGTTTCGAGCATGTTTAGGCAGTCAAAAATGCGATGCATTTGCAGCCATAGCTCTCACACTAATAAAGAGCGAAGACAACAAAAGCTTGTTTCATGCTGGGACCCTAATTAAAGCTGCAAGGTGCGTTGTTCATTTTTGGCGATTTTCACACCTTACTCTCCATTGATGAGCGTGCCTGTGGGCCGTGGCGTCGAAAATCGATGAATCACCATGACAAAGGAAATTCTTGTAACTTGACTGTACATGCTCAGATCTGTACCAAATTTTACACCTTTGATAAGAGTCCCACCTTGAACACATCTACCCTTAACACATTTGTGATGTTATGTTGTAAAGCTTGTGAGTTTTCCTTAAACGGTGTATACGTGGCATGGCAGCAAAGTTCCATGCTTCGCAGTGGAAGTGGTCGTAACTTCACTGTACCTTCTCAAATCTGTACCAAACTTTACTTTGCTTGGTAACGGTCCCGCTCTGAACACATCTA
The DNA here is from genome assembly GCF_014851395.1 of Micropterus salmoides. NCBI lineage: Eukaryota > Metazoa > Chordata > Actinopteri > Centrarchiformes > Centrarchidae > Micropterus > Micropterus salmoides. The sequence goes on along the minus strand of NW_024040040.1, from coordinate 24,700,135 downwards.
AGGTAAGGTCCTCCAAAGTACCCACATACCCTGCCAAGACCTGACCCATATCATTAAGGCGGCACCGGGAGGAAGGGGATTCTCCAGAGATCACAAACCCTTTCTGAAGATGCTGGGAGGGTCACCCATCCAACTCCACTAACAGGGTGCCATAGAGGACCTTTCTGAGTTTCACACGCATTTATTTCCTGCAGTCAGCATAATTTCAAACACTCCAAGGAATAAACTATCTACCTGCTTGTCGTTTTCTCCTGTCGCTTCAGGTGTACGTTACGCACACACATATGCACTCACACACATTTTCCTTTGAAGGTTTTCAGTCTCTCCAGTCAGTCTGCAGGGCAGATAAGACTGCGCTGGAGAAAAGAGAAGTCACAGTGATGGATGGGGTGCACAGCTACCACACAGCACTAATATGATTGTGTTATTGATTTGTCACTCTCACTTGCCACCTACTACATAAGTAAGCACACACACGTTCCTGACCAGTGCCACATCTCCATGCCATCAGTAGCAACGGACACTGAAGGGTTACGTTAGCACAGTATTAAAAATAGTATATAGTAAAGTATTTGTAATATTATCTCTATTTTTAGAATATCTCTTATAAATGTGAGATGCAGTTACAGATACAGTTGTCACTATCCAGCAATTCAGTCATGGAAAAATGCTTGATCTCTGGCCCTAATCTATGGTCCCCATTAGATGATTCTTAATTAGGCTTTTTTCCACTACAGCCAAGATATCGGCTTCGGTCAAAAAGTCAAATATAGCTCCTATCCTAACCACTTTTCCTTGACCTCGATGGGAAATGTCAATTATGTGATGGTGGATGTGACGTGGCCTGCCGTGATAAAACTACAATGTTCCGAAGATAGACTACAAAAAGCGCATCTTTGACACTGCACACAGAGTTGTTTTAATAGAGGCCATCGAAAGGTGGACAACACAGTGGAATATTACTTCATAACCAAGAAAGCAAAAAGGCACTAGTCACCAAATAATAGAAAGGTTTTTTACATTAGAATGCTTGCTCACATTCCCCCTCCTGCCCATCCATATTTATCAACATGAATTCCAATTATTGGATGACAATAATAGGCTACATTCCATATACTGTAAAGGGTCTTCCAGCTTGATCACTGCCTTTATTAAGATAAGGGTGTCAGCATCTGTGACTGAAGTAAAATTATTTAATGACATTGCTGAAGGCTGGCACTACATTAGCCAAAAATAACTGCAAACTGAGCATTTAACGTGAGCCTACACACTGCAACATTATCCTCACTTTGATAATTTTACAAGACTAGTATATTGCTAGATTATGGATCTCACTTATTGTTGACAGTTCAAGACATAGACTACACATATTAGAAAGTTATGGCATAAGAGAGAAAAGGTTTAATAGCCAATGGTAACTTACATAGTGATGTCCTTTATCCATCATGGTCCGTGATTTCATTTCTTTTTTATTGTAGATAATTCAAATACAACACTTGATGACATATTTCAACAATCATAAACATAAAATGGTGTTGAAACAGCATTAGATTACAGCAAAGCTGTCAGGGTTTGGTGAATGCAAAGCATAAGAGAGCCCAAATGCAAGACACTGGAGAGCTGGCAGACAGTTCAAGGGATTTTAATCCAAAACACAAGGCAAGAACAAAACTCACTAATAGTGGAAACTGGCATAATCCAATATACAGAACAAGTAGCACATCAACAGGCAGAACACTCATACGACAATGACCGGACAGGGACTGAACAGAAACACCAAACATATATACACCAGGTACTAACGAGCAGGAGGGAGTACCACAGGTGAGAGGGATCAGGACTAACGAGACAGGCAGGCAGAGAGACAGCAGTGGAAAACAGAGAGACAGGCATGCAGAGGAATTACTGGGGGAACAGACATAACACAGGTTACTGAAAACTAAATACAAGCCATAACAAAATAAGATGTAACAGATCAGAATAATATAAATAACAAACCAGACCAACCAGCTCTCTCACAGTGGGGGCATTCGGGAGTCTCTGGGGCACATGGCCAGTGTTGTCGGGGTAGGTTTTGGTGCTCCTCCTTGGGGGTGCTTGACTGGGGGAGTTGGGCCCCCGTCCGGGGCTGCTGGCACTGCCTGCACTCTGGGGAGGGATGCCTCTGGCTGGGCTGGGGGACCGTTGGCCTGGTTCTCCCGCGTTACCGCTCCCTGGCGGCAGGGAGCTTCCCAGCACAGAACACTTTCTGCTGTTCTTCCTTGGGGCGGGGTACAGCTTCCCCCGGGACATGCGGTCTGGGGTCCTTTGCGCTTTGGGGGGTCGCGGGGTGCCCTGGCTTCTGGGGGTGGGGGTCTCTGCGCGGGTTGATCCGGTTGCGGTTTGGGATTGTAGGGCGATTGTCGATGCATCTTGATGCATTGTGCTTTTTCCCTGGGCAGGGTCTCTGAATGGCTGCTGGGCGTTTAGTTTGTGCATTGGAGTCCGGGGGAGGCATTTCCTTGTTGGCTTGGAGGGACCAGTTTGCGTCCCTGTTTTGCTTCGTTGGCCTCGGATCCATGCTTCCCCATTTCTCTGTCGGCCAGTTGTTGGACTCCTCTGGATACTGAGGTATATAGTTAGTTTTCGGGATGTGCAGTGTGGGTGCGGGGGCAGGGCTGTGCTCCAGTTTGTTCTGGGCTTGTGCCTGGAGTTCTCGGCCCTTGACGGTTGGGTGGGTTGGTGGTGGCATGCAGCTGAGCTGGTTGATTTTGCCTCGTTGCTGGTTTGGCTGGTGTTGCACGGCGGCCGGGGGGCGTGCTGGGCATGGGGGTTGTCGGCTGGTGCCGGCGGCCTTAGTTTTTTCTGGCGGTTGGGGGGACGGCGGACTTTTATTGGCGGGTGCACGGTGACCTGTGCGGCGCGTTTGCTGCCGAGCTGGGACTTGCTGCTGGTGTTTCTCTCCGCTGGCTTTCGCTGTTGTGTTATTCCGCTTGCTCTCTCTCGTTTGCCCGACCTTGCACGCAGGATTCGCAGGGGGCTGCTGGGCATTGGGTGTCGCCGTGCTCACGCAGTGTGCGCGTTGGGCTCGTCACTTGTGCATTGGTGTTGATGATTGTGTGGCATTTGGGCGTTTTGGTTGTTCGCTGCGCGTCGGTGGGGTGCTGGGTGGGTGGGGGGCCCTGGTCTATGTTGTGTGCGCGCCACAGTCGTTCCGGGCGCTGCTCTTCCGCGGGTTACGCTTCTTGCGTTCTGTCGGCATTACGTTGTCAATTGGCATTTGGGTCGGGGTCTTCCGACGGGGTCTTCTTTATGTTCCAGATAAGAGATCAACTCTATGAAAACGCTGCCTAATGACCAATCAGCTCTCTTGGAAAATGACATCACCATCTGTAGGAAATCCCACAGACTCTTTTAGCCTATAGGCTGCTTTATGTTTGCTTCAGCGATACGGATAAACTCTTGTAGACTATAACAATATCATCCTATGGAGACTGATTAAAAGCCTTAGCCTATTTAAGTAGCCTACTTACTGCTTTGAAATGTGTTTAATATTTTTTATTTGTCCCAGTCCGTTTCACACAGCCTGTCGCAGCCGTCAAAATAAATGGGTTTGAGGCTGAATATTATGAGCAGTTTGGTAGGGATATTGAAATACTAAATTTTAATATGAATGTAGGCTATCTATTGTAGCAGACCTAAATTTTAGTTATGCAATTTAATAAATTTATGAGAACTGATACCCAATTATGAATTTTAATATTCATAAAATCAAAATTTTCCTCGTTTCTGGGCAACACCGGAGTTGTTATAATCCTAGAGTCTCCGGACCTCTAGGTAGTTTAATAATTATACAATTATTACTAGTGATCAGTTCGCTCAATTATCTTAAATCAATCAGTCAGTCTCATATCTAAAGGGTCAATTCTCTTGGCAGGAACTAGAAATAGGCAACACACACAGCTCTTGATTATATTACAGTGAATTTATTCTCTAACTAAGGTGATAAAAAGATGGTTGGATACAGGGAACATAAACATTTGCTGAACAATGAGCCTGGAGGTTTGATTGTGGGAAGCATTTGACTTGGCATAGAAGAGCTAATAAAAAAAAACTAATGCTATAATTTAGGAGTTAAAATGGACATCTGATCACAGAACGTGTGTTAAGTCTTACTGCTTGTCGACAGCCTGCTTTTGGCCTGTTGCACGGGTCCCACGCTAGCTGCCCGATCCTGGCTTTTTGCTAGGGATTCTCCGGGGTTTTCCGTGTCTGATTGAAAACGCCTCCTCCGTCTGGCAATTTGGCTGTTTTCAGGTTTCCTTCGTTGTAGCTGGCGAGACCACGTGGCTTGGTCTGACCTCGGTGAAGTTGGCTCGACGAAAAAGGCTTAAAATGGAACTTGGTCATTCCTGAATTAGTCCAGTGTAACTTAACGGACTGATAACTTTAACAAACAAAAGAAATAAAGAAAATAAAACAAACTGAGGGGCAGATCAATGTCTCGGCACTTCACGTGTGTAGCTTCAAACGAAACAAAAGGGCCTGTTTCGCTGGCCGACTAATAAACATAGAGCAAAGTCAGTTGCCACGGAAAGGGAGGGGAGTTTTGATAGGCTGTTCAGGGAAATGCCAATGGCTGGTTCGTGTCCCTTTGTCAGTTTAACAGTCAGGCCCCGCATTATCAGTTTCGGAATCAAAAGGGTGCCAGCGTTATGGTCAGGGATAGCACTTAGAGAAAGCAACTTTGACCCCTGCTTTCTTCTCTGGGGGAGGAGAAAGTAATTTAGAGTAGCTCCAAATTTATTCAATATAAAATGCACAAATCCACACTGTTGTTCACTACACTATTTTAGGTTAGTATAGCTTTCTTATAGGCCTACTACAGAGACTGTAGTCATGTTCTGCCCCACCTTTTGCGATGTGGGCGCAGGTGAGGTGAGTTTTCAGTAGCGTAAATGTTGAGATTCAGTCTTTCAACCACTATTTTAGTGGTATTTTAGTTACTTTATAAAGATAATTTAGAACAATGTTTGGAACACTTTTTAAGTGTGTTAAATAAATTAATCTCATTTTTGAAGTGAGATGGAAGACCACTTCTTCAGTGCCCGACCCTTTTAATGTAGAAATGCCGACACAGCCGAGCTGAAAGAATAAGGCTGATATTTTCATGCAGCTCATAAGAATACATCAAATCAACGCATTAATATAGACTACGTCTGTTCATTTAGACATTCACACTGCCGGCAAATTTCTGTCTCCCTGCAAGTGTCAGCTGCAGCCATGCTAGACTAGGCCTATGTTGTATTTCTCTAGTGTTACAGTTTGTTTGTAAAATATGATGCTCTGATGCCAGTGGACTTGTTCATGTTTGTGATTGGTCATCTGCTGCTAACACCACCTCTTGTATGTGAACGCGCTCACGGCTGCATTGGGAAACCCTGGATTGAGTTACTGAGTTGATAACCAGCTTCATGGTACCGCTTATCCCGACTGCGATTGTTAGGGTTAGTTAAGCCAGATAACTGAAAGATGTCCTGGGTATGTTGAACTCGCTTCGTGGTACAGGCCCCAGGAGCAAAACCCCAAAACAGAAAACATAGACCAACTGTTACACAGAACAGGGTAGGGAACAGAGACAGGACCAACCAAGAAACAGGACAACACTAAATGGAACAGAACAGAAATAAGGTAAATACCAAAACACACTAAACACCAGCTGACAGATCATAACCAGATAATAATAATAATAAATTACATTTATATAGCGCTTTATCAAAGATACTCAAAGTGCTTCACAGTGAAGTGGGGGGGGACTCACCTCTAACACCACCAATAATAATAAATAAAAATAATAACATCAGGTAGAGGAAGAACACTAAGGTAGCAAGCAAATCATAAACTAAGCCTAAACTAACAGAACAGCAACAGGGAGTCTAAAAGCAAGCTGTTAGCAACAAAACAAATAGGGGCCGAATTAATAACCCAGACTAAATAACAGATACCGAACTGATCAATAAATAAACCCACAGAGAACAAAACTCAACAGAATAGATGACAGGACTAAAATGCAGGTTCAAAACCAAAAATCTCAGAATCAAGAGCCAAAACCCAGAAACAGAGAAACAATAATCAAAATACAGAACACAGAGAAGGCACCACCAAAATAATACAACACAGACAACCTTAGGACAGGATTGTGACAAAAGCCAAAAGAAAACAAACCAAAAGAAATAAGGAATTTGTGAGTCTTAGTCAGGTTATCAGGTTACCATGGATGTGCGTCTGTATTGCAAGGATTTTGATAACTGTGGTTGATGGATTTTATATGGTTTAAGTTTGAGAACGTGCATCGCTTTAAATGTTGCTGCCGCATGGAATTGTGGGACGGCATTATCTCCTTTTGGTGTACCCTATGCTGAAGGAGATAAGAATGGAAGCACTGAAGCACCTTTCCTTCATCAATCTGATGCATTTTGAGATGCATTTTTTGCCAACCTGGGGAGAGCCGGAGAAACTTAACTTCAGCCATGAGTCAAAAATATTATGGCCTCCTTACTAAGTATTATGCAAGCCATTCCATGCCAGCCTGTCACTGGGTCTAACATTTACAGTATATGAGGCACAATGTGGTAAAGGCACCACAAAGGGCTTAATGCATAACTCCCACAAGAGATGGTGGACATGCTGTAACTTAACTTGTCTACTCTTCCATCATGATTGACAGCCAATTCAGATTTTAATACATTTTATTGGCAAAGATAACAATTTTCATTACAGTTCATAATACTCTCAGAACCAGATCTCATTTTTTCTTCTTTGCCTGAACCACCAGTGTCTCCATGGCCCACTTTTGCAGTTTTTCAACGTCTCAGCCTCGCCCTTTTCTCTTCTTCAGCAGTCTGTTTCTTGGCCTGCTGAGCACTGCCAGATGCTTAGGAGCCATACTTGCTCTGCTGCTGCTGCTTTTCTTTCTGATTCATCTTCTGCTGGTGTTTGTATGTGGCTGCAGCAGAGTTGATGTTCTTGCATAGTGTTCTGTCCACCTCCCCAAACCTCACATCGTCCCTTTTGAAGAGCTGCATGGCTGTCTTCCCCGTGGACTGTAGGGTGTACTTTACCATCTGGATTGCATTAAATGTTGGTACATTCATGTTGCCACTCCTCTGGTCAATTACATCATTCATTAAACTAAAAGAAGACTCAACTCTTGGTCCGTGAAAGATGGAGAGACAACATTTAACCATTGCACTCAGGGAGGGGTACTTATCTGGCTTGTCAAAGACATGACCCCACCACTCCACAATGCTCTCTCCCTCCTTGAAACTGGGGACAGTCAGGTCAACATTCAACCGCACAAGTTCTCTCTGGATGTCCTGGTCTGCTGGCAAGAGGTGCCTCAGCATACCACTCAGGCTGCCAAGAAATGGATGAGAATTTGAAATCAGTGTAAGGACATGAGGTAACAAAAAAAAAAAAAAGTACCTGGTAATATGGCAAAAAAAACTTTAAATGTTATTCTTACCTCTTCAACTGGATGGTTGCCTGTGAGTGGCTTCTCAGAAGAGGGTCCAGAGCAGACAGGGCTGTTTTCCACCTGGAAAACCATGACATACTCCTTGAGAATAGCCAGCACACCCATGTAGATGCTGAGTAGTAGGACTTTTGTCGTGTCCTCATGCCACAGCTTCTGACATACCCTCTTTTCTCTCTCACATCCTTGTGGAGTCATGCCTGTGAAAGATGAATTAATGTAAGTGTAAAACACAATACATATTCCTCCTCATTAGTAACTTCATAACAAGTATAAGTGCTAATTATTATAAGGGATTGGAACATCAAGTCTCATCACCTTTCCTGTTGAGTTCCTCCTGAACCACCTTGATACTGGCTCTTGCCGCCAGGCATCGTATGCAGACAGCCAGTGATGAGGAACAAAACCCCTCTGTGGGCTGGAGGCGGGGAGATTTAGAATTATAGCTACCTCCTCCTGACAAAAGACAGAAAAAGATTTTCAAAGAAACACATAGACATTCTACACATTCCACAGTTTTACCACAGTACAGTACAGTAGGGTCAGCAGCCGTGGTCTAGACTAGAGCTGACAAATTCAGTTTATACCAAATTCGCATAGGTGGAATGTGCTACTGTGAGTTCTCAACAGAGGGCGGTAAAGCGCTGTAGTGTCAAATGTGTATTGTGCAGTATATATAGTAACGTGGTAGTTTAAGGAACATTTTTTATGTGTGCAGTTCACTAAAATGGAAAATAAAACACTGAATTAATAGGTAAGAAAGAAAATGTAAATACCTAGACCATGGATCATCTTGTATGAAGCTGCCGTCCGTGACAGCTTCATTCCCTGCAAAGCTGGTTTATCCAAAGAAAGGATCTGGGCAAGCTCAACAATTACAAGAGCCTTAGAAAACAGGATGGAATGCTCCGCCAAGGTTCCAAGGACCATTGCCTAGAACACAAATAATTAATGTAAAGCTAGTGTATTCCAAGTTTAGGTGATGATGCTGCCAGTGACCGGAGCTGATTGTGAATAATAATAATGTTTGTAGTGTACTTTACATTACACTGTACTTTACACTGTACATTGAATAAACAATCTCTGCTGCCTGTGCTGACTAACAAGCCTACACCACCTACCTCTGCATTTGCTATGCGGTTTATAACTGGTACTGGGATCTTTCCCTGGCACTGCTGCCGGATTGTTTCTGGCCTGTGGCTTGCTTGACTCTGGCTTGCTGGACTCTGGCTAGCTGATGCTGGAAGGAAGATGCTGGCAACACTATGAGTGGAAGCTATCATCTGCACCTTCTTCTTGTGAACTTCCGTCTGGCAGTGAGCCTGCAGAGCATGGCTGCCTTTGTTAGCATAATTTATATCTTTGTGGCAAATAATGCATCTGGCGAATCCCTGCCTGTTGATTTTGTTGAATACATCTCCTAGATGAAAGGACACCTCTTGTCCTTTTATTGAGACCTTGCCTTCCAGTTTTAGCCACAACCAGTTCCAGCTGCATTTCAACACAGCATCCAGCTGTTTAACAATGGCTGCATCCTTCTCCCCTAACACACTCATTCTGCAAAAATAATGTTTAGCGTTAACTTCTAGTTTAGCCTTTTTGATAGAACGGTGGACCACTTTACCTTCAACCTTGTCAGTCCCCTCACCTCAAAATCATCCACACGTCCCGGAAAAACGAGTTGTAGAGACTTTAGAAAGAAGCACTAACATTAACAAGTGTTTCTTTTTTTATGATTTACTGTTAGCTATACAAGCTAGCAGCTAACTTTAGTAACAATATCTAGCTAATGTTAGGCTAATGTTAGCTGACTAACGTTGCATTCTCTCCTGCTGTGTTCAATGACTCAATTCATCAAGGTGTAGCTAATGTTAGCTAAGCCTATGTCAACAGAGCTCCTGGGTAACTTAGATATACCAGAAAATATTAAAATTATTGAAACCATCACTCACCAAATTCAGTCAGGTAAATCGCAGAGGCCAGGTGTGGTTTCAGCCTCTGATGGTGGTCTGCACCCCTTGGTGCGCACGCTCTGGTCAGCATCAGTGAAGCGAACAGGTTGTAAACCAATAAGGTAATCGTATTCCCCTACCTTCCCAGAGAAAGAAACTGGTGATGCAAGGCCCTTCGCGCGAATATTTCTATGCACTCGCACTCCCTTCTGGCACTCGCACTTGTTTGCAGTTCACTGAATCTCTGGTACCGTGCTCGCACTCTAATATTTCCATGCACTCGCGCTCCCTTCTGGCACGCGCACCCGTTCGCAGTTCACTGATACCCCCCCCACAACATTTTCTCATCGAATCTACACGATTCACCTATTTTGGTTTCAAAACAGCGAATTTCGCGGATTATCTATGATTGACAAGTCGTTACCATGGCGACCTGTCTAATATATTACACATATTACATATGACATATTACACATTACTAACTAACTACAAAACTGCAAGGACCCCTGGAAATCGTGGAACCCTTTATGGGAGATTTTGATATAGGCAACATCATCAACAATGTCTTGTTGGCATGCACACCCAAACACACTCCGTGTCGCTCCCTCCTAGTACCACAAACACACTCCCATCAAGTGATTTCTCAGCTGGTTTGAATCTGGCAGTGTTGGTTCAAGAGCTTTCCTAGAATGTATTCTGTCTTTCTGCACACTGGGCAGCACGGTGGTCCAGTGGATAGCACTGTGGCCTCAAAGCAAGAAGATCACGGGTTCAAGCCTTTCTGTGTGGAGTTTGCATGTTCTCCCTGTGTCTTGCTCCGGTTTCCCCCACCATCAAAAAACATGTTGTAGTCCAGTCAGTGCCATTGACTAGACACTGATATATACATCTGGAGTTGGTCCCTGGGCGCTGCACAGTGACTGCCCACTGCTCCCTTGAGGGATGGGTTAAATGCAGAGAATGAGTTTCACAACATGTATGTGACAATAAAGGTGTCTTCTATTCTACTCTCATTCTGGAAAATGAAATGCTGCCACTGAAGCGTCAAATTCTATGAAAAATGGAATTCCTTCAAACAGAAGCTAAAGCATGTTCTGCGTTGACCTTTGACGTGAGGCACTTTGCTCTTTTCCAGTATTCTGATTAAACTTTCAATGTATTCAAATCTCGAGAGTTCTTAAAATGAGTGCCTGCAGGTAAGTAAAACAAGATAAATACTGAATATTAAGTTTAATAATTATTTTAGTAGGTATTTGGTCATAGACCAAAGTATTGGGCAAATTGTATAATTTTGACCTGACAATGGTGCTAAATGAAAATTCAGAGGATCACCAAAGTTATTACAGATTTTCTGAGGGAGATATCAATGAAAACCCATCCAATATTTGTTGAGATATTTCACTTAAAACCACAAATATCAACCTCATGGTGGCCCTAGAGGAAAAGTTATGGGATCATCATCATCTGGGGACCATGAAGGTCTGTATGATATGTTGGGATAATCCAGTAGATGTAGAGATATTTGACTGGATATGTGAAAACCCTGACCTGCTAGTGGCACTAGAGGAAAAGTCATTAGGAATCATCCTGTGGGGACCATGAAAGTCTATAAAACATTTCATGAATATCTATTTAGTAGTTGATGAGATATTTCCGCCTGGCCGGCAGTCTAACACCTATAAGACCACTTGGCCACTAGCATGGTTAATTATTCAATATATTCTGTCTCGTGCTTTAGGTCAGTGCACAATCACAAGTGGTTTTAGTTGCCTAAAAATAACCATAAACTGTTCCTCATGCTTGAGTTGCCAGAAACATATTTTTGAAAGAAAACACAACATATAAATTGAAAATAAGTTTTGCAAATATGTTCAATGTAAAAACGTCCCTGTAAAACATGTAATCCATTACACTTCCTACAAATACGTATTTGCACATGGAAATTAGCTGTATACAATCGCATTCGAGTCTAATGTCACATAGTTTCATCATGTGACATTAGTCACCACCTCATTCTTAAGTGGTCAAAGCTGTCAGTGTTATGATGCAATTGATTCTTCCCAAACCACATTCTTATGAAAATACCTTGAAATAAACAGCTTTCTTCCTTGGGGATATTGAGAGGCAAGACATCAAAGGAGTGTGATGCACTGAAGGTGAGCGCTCTCCTCGCATTAAATAATACAGCTATAAAGATCAAAATTTAATGCATCTCCTACTCATTTGTGATTTAAAGCATTTCTGCAGCAATAAAAACAGCCTAATTTTAGAATGAAGATCATGCCCAGATTGCCTAAAAGAACAGTGACAGTAGGTTTGAACAGCGCTCTTTTGTTGCAGAACAAAGATAAGTTATTCAGAGTCTATTTTAATGCCTCTTTGAAATAAATTAAGGCCACCAAATATAGGGGTTTATTGATGCAGAACCTTTTGCCCTCTAAATCAGTCCTTATTTGATCTTACATGAAGGCATTATCTCCCCATACTGGCTCTGCTCATTTCTTACGGGGAATTTAACAAGTATATCAAACACATGAAACTCATCATCTCAACAGTTTCAGCCATGCTATTGCTGTAATCCAATTAGTAAAGTCATGTTTGTAGATTATGTGCACTCACTCTACACTTTCAAATCATGTTAGTCTTCAAATACACACAACCTGAAAATACGTAATATTGCGAAAATCAGGGACATCCTGTCTAAAAATGATGCAGAAAAACTAGACCATGCATTTGTTACTTCTAGGCTGGATTACTGCAATTCCTTATTATCAGGCTGCTCGAAAAAGTCCATTAAGACTCTTCAGCTGATCCAGAATGCTGCAGCACGTGTTCTGACAAGAACCAGGAAAAGAGATCACATTTCTCCTGTCTTAGCTTCTTTGCATTGGCTTCCAGTAAAATCCAGAATAGAATTTAAAATCATTCTTCTTACCTACAAAGCTCTTAATGGTCAGGCACCATCTTATCTTAAAGAGCTCATAGTACCTTACTACCCCACCAGAGCACTGCGCTCCCAGAATGCAGGGTTACTTGTGGTTCCTAGAGTCTCCAAAAGTAGACTAGGAGCCAGAGCGTTCAGCTATCAAACTCCTCTCCTGTGGAACCAGGTTCCAGTTTGGGTTCAGGAGGCAGACACCATCTCCACATTTAAGAGTAGGCTTAAGACTTTCCTCTTTGATAAAGCTTATAGTTAGGGCTGGCTCAGGTAGTCCTGAACCATCCCTTAGTTATGCTGCTATAGGCCTAGACTGCCGGGGGATTTCCCATGATGCACTGAGCTCCTCTCTCCTCTACTTTCTCTCCCTCTGTATGCAACCTTATCCCATTATTGCATGTTACTAACACAACTTCTCCCCTTTCTGGTAGTCTTGTGCTTTCTCGTCTCTCTCCTCTCTCCTATGACTTCCTGCAGGTTTTCTGGCTCTGGAGCTGTGGAGTCTGGAGCTGTGGCTGTGGGTCACCTGCTGCCCCCGTGTTCCTGCTCGACACCCTCTGCTGCAACGACTATTGTTGCTAGTCTTATTGTTATTATTGTTATTATAATCATTAACATTACGATGGTTACCATTAACACTATTATAAATATCTGTACCATTTTTCATTTAGTCTATAGCAACATTACCTTCACTGTGTGTACCTCTGTGTGTATATTGTGTAGGCTGCCTCCCTCCCCTCTCTCTCTCTCCTTACATCTCTCTCTCTCTCTCACCCCAACCGGTCGAGGCAGATCGCCACCCACCCTGAGCCATGGTTCTGCTCGAGGTTTCTGCCTCTTAAAAGGAAGTTTTTCCTTGCCTCTGTCGCCTAGTGCTTGCTCTTGGTGGGAACTGTTGGGCTTCTGTAAATAACATCACAGAGTATGGTCTAGACCTGCTCTTTTATGAAAAGCGCTGTGAGATAACTGTTGTTGTGATTTGGCGCTATATAAATAAAATTGAATTGAATTGAATTGAATTGAACTGAAAAGAATATAAAGATAATATTGACATTTTCATAATGTGATAATTTGGCCCCACTAGTGTGTCCCTATAAAACACTGTTAGGATGTGTAATTATTCAGGGAACACCATGCTCTAGTGTTGTTTTTTAGGTTAATCTTAAGGTTAAAAACCACTTCTTATAGACACAGATACACATTTTATTATTTTATATTGTATTGTATTATACTATTGGTTCACATATAAGACAACACTGATTATAAGACAACCCCTTCTCCAACAGCTGTTTCTGGAAAGAAAAATATAAAGACCGTTTGGATATACACATTATCCAAATAGTCCTGGTTGCAAAGTCACTGAGACACTATTAATTCAAAGATAATCCTTGCTTTTCTCATAAAATGAGAAGTGCTAAGTAAATCCAACATAAATCTCACATTTGTGTAGCTTGTCCTACTGCTGTATCTTTTCAAGTGTAGCTAATCATCCAGTCATACACTCACACACAGTCTTTTCAGGCCCCTGTTTGGAGTCGTGATTCTGACCACCTGATGAATGAAGTCCAATATTTACTGTCCTTTGGCTCTGGAATTCCTGGAGAAAATATGTGAGTCTTTACTGCTAAATACCCACTGCATTACCCAGGGTGCACTATGTGACTCTCACCTATTCTCGTTCTTTCCTGGCTGCTAATCTTTGTTGGCGGAGACAGAGAAGGGAGAAGCTCAGGGGCCTTTCATGCAGTTGTGTGCAGAAAGTAGCTTGGCAAACTAACTTTTCCTAGTTTGAGGTTCAAAGGTTGAAACTTCTGCTCATGTCTGGGGCAGGTGGCATGTCCTTTGGCTTGGGATCTATTGTCTCCTCTCCCCACGGGGGCCCTCTTCGGCGGGGGTGGTCTCCCACCATTGCCCCCAGCTGGATCTCTCACGACGAGGCCGTGCTGTAGTCCCGTTGGCGCATGGCTGGTGCTTTCGGGGTGGGTTTTGGCCCGCTTCCTTGGGGGTGGCTCTCTAGTGGGGCTTGGCCCTTGTCCGGGGTCTGGACTGACCTCGGGTTCGTGGGGCCCGGGACCCGCTGGCTCTGCTGGGCTGAGGCTGTCGGCCCTGGTTCTACCATGTTCACGCTCCCTGACTGTGGGGGCTCCCTGGCACGGCTCTGTGCTGTTCTGCCTTGGGGCGGTGACACACACACAAACAAATTTAGGTTATCCATGGTTGTTAACAGGTAGTTGCATTATTATTTATTCATGCCAATAAGTTATTTATTTAAATAAATTGTTATTATTTTCCTTCTCATGGCTGTGCTGTGCTTGACTTTTTCCTTCTCCCTCAGTTGGTTTCTTATGTCTGCTTCTTATTGCTGTTGTTCAGCTGGTTGCCTCCTGTTGGCCTGGTGTCTTTGATTTCAGCAATTGGTATTTTCCTCTGTTGTTTCCTGTTGTCCCCACCCCCCATCCCCATTCTCTTGCAGGTGCTGTCCTTTCTCTGTGATGTCTGTTTGTGCCCCCCATCCCCATATCTGCCCCCCTGTCCGGCCCGGTGACAAATAAATACATAATTAAATAAATAATAAAGAAGACAAAAGGAGTATATTAAAACTCTCTTGTTAAAGTAAAATCTGTCTGGCACAACATGGTATCCAGCTAAAAAACAAACAAAAAAAGAAAACAGCAACACAATCCCATGTGAATGGGGAGTAGTGGCCCCTATTTCTTTCCACTTCAAGCACTGCCTTCACCAGTACACTGACTCAGCTGACTAAGTGCGTTGAAGAAATATTGAGCCAGGTTCAGTTGTGAAGAAGTTTCAGAGAAGAAGACTTAAAATAGCATGGTTTATTGAGCCCAGCCGAGGAGATACAGTGCCAGTATACAACATGTGAACACATTAAATGCCAACACCAAAACTGAAGGATAACATCTTTTGGTGCCTTTAATGTTTTTGTCTTCCCCCTAGATCCTGTAGGTTTCCCTATTAGGTCATCTATAGCTGGCCTTAACCTAGAACAACAAATTTATCTGATGTTTAGACTTTAACCCCTTGAAGCCGATTATCGCGAATTCGCATCATACCTCTTCCTTGCAGACTGCAAGCCAAGATAGCACATGGACTCCCCCAATGCCTGTATGCATATTCGATACGAACCTAGGAACCTTTTGCAAGCCCTGGTTTCTCGTTTATGCCTTTTGTCACTAATTTGCATCATACCTACACATACCTGAATTTATATCTTTTCTATGTTCTATAGACAAATTAACAATCTTCACTTAATTTAAACTTCAGCTTGAAAGCAAATAAAAACACAAATCATTTTTATTTTTTTTAACTGTAAAAAAATTCCTATACCCTACTGCACATCAATGTTCGTTTTTCTCTCCACTACACCACTCTTTTTCTAGAATAAATTATTTCTTCATTGACCAAAAACTGTTACTGACAATTAAATCCTGTTCATACAACAGTATTACAATCTCTGATCATGCACCGTTATTGTTGGGCCTACATTTTGCACAGAAACCACCCGGCTGTAGATTTTGGAGGTTTAACTCTCTCTTGCTTTCAGATAAAAACTATGCCCTAACTCTGATCCATCAAATTAAGACCTTTTTGGAAATTAACACAACTTCGGACGTGTCACCTTGCATAATTTGGGAATCGCTTAAAACATATATTCGCGGTGGGATTATCTCCCATGCTGAGATCAAAATTGATGAATCTCTCCTCGGACATTCTTGACTTAGACAAGAAATATGCTGACTCTCCTGATCCTGAACTATACAAGAAGAGGCTTGTTCTACAGACCGAGTTCAACTTGCTATCTACATATCAAGCAGTCCAATTATGAAATCGCGACAGAGTTATTTTGAGTTAGGAGATAAACCCAGTAAACTACTGGCATTGTCTCCTGGGTGTGGGCCGACCTTCGGGTGTGGGCTGTTGGGGTCCTTGGCTTGAGCGGGGTCCTTGCTGCTCCGGACCTGCTCCCTTTAAGGGGGGGGGGGTTCGGCTCCGATGGCCTGGTGGTGCACAGAGTGCTCCTGATTGTGGGGGAGCGGTGAGGTGGGGGGGTGGCAGTGGGGCTGCCGGAGGGCCACCATACAACACTTCACAATCCATGACATGCATCCAACACAAAACAATACATTTACAGAGGCAGGCAGAGGGGTTGAAGGAGTGGGGGAGATTCTCATTGGCCTCATGTCCTACCCCTGGAGCCCCGGGCGTCGGGGGTGCTGTGGGGTTGGTGACGGCCTTGCCTGATCTGGGGTGGGCTGGTGGGGGTCGGGGCTCCCCCGGCGGGGGGGCCCGCCTTTGACCTAGGGTTCTGGGGACTCGGGCTTGTGGCCTTTGCTCATTTCTGGGCAGGTGGTGTGTCCCTGGGCCTGGGGGCCCGTTGTCTCCTCTCCTCGCCTGGGCCCTCTTTGGCAGAGGTGAGGCTCCCGCTGCTTCCCCCTGCCAGCTCTCTCACAGTGGGGGCATTCGGGAGTCTCTGGGGCGCATGGGATGAGATCGGCCTCGGGGGCTGCTGGCACTGCCTGCACTGTAGGGAGGGATGCCTCTGGCTTGGCTGGGGGACCGTTGGCCTGGTTCTCCCGTGTTATCGCTCCCTGGCGGCAGGGAGCTTCCCGGCACGGCTTTCTGCTGTTCTTCCTTGCGGTGGGGTATAGCTTCCCCCGAGACATGCGGTAAGGGGTCCTTTGCGCTTTGGGGGGTCGCAGGGTGCCCTGGCTTCTGGGGGTGGGGGTTGATCCGATTGCGGTTTGGTGGGCTGCGGTGGGATTGTGGGGCGATTGTCGATGCATCTTGATGCATTGTGCTTTTTCCCTGGGCAGGGTCTCTGAATGGCTGCTGGGCGTTTAGTTGGAGTCCGGGGGAGGCATTTCCTCGTTGGCTTGGAGGGACCTGTTTGCGTCCCTGTTTTGCTTCGTTGGCCTTGGATTCATGCTTCCCCATTTCTCTGTCGGCCAGTTGTTGGACCCCTCTGGATACTGAGGTATATAGTTAGTTTTAGGCACTGGTCTATGTTGTGTACGCGCCATGGTCGGTCTGGGCGCTGCTCTTCCAGGGTTACGCTTTTTGCGTTCCTGGCCTCAGGGGTCGGTCTTAGGACCCATTTTGTTTTCCTTGTATCTGCTTCCCCTTGGACATATTATCCATAAACATGGCATTTCTTTTCATATTTATGCTGATGACACACAAATATACTTGCCCGTCAGATCCACAGACCCTGGAATGCTGAGTTCACTTAACAACTGCCTTTGTGAAGTTAAAAAATGGATGTCAAATAATTTCCTCCAGCTGAACTCAGACAAAACAGAAATCCTGGTCATCGGGTCCCAGCAGATGGCAGTTCGCTAGTAAATCACATTAAGCCTGTGGCAAAGAACCTTGGTGTTTGGTTTGATAGTAATTTAAATTTCGAGCAGCACACCACAAAGCTTGTTCAATCATGTTTTTATCAACTTAGAAAAATAGCTAAAATTCGATCTATGTTGACTGCAACAGCCTTTTCACCTGTTTAACCCAAAAATCTATTGATCGAGTCCAGACTGTCCAGAACTCAGCTGCCAGGCTTTTAACCAGAACAAAGAAATATGACCACATTACTCCTATTTTAGCTTCATTACACTGGCTCCCAGTATGTTTTAGAATTGACTTTAAAATTCTATTGATTACTTTTAAAGCTCTTCATGGCCTCTCACCTTGTTATATTTCTGAACTTTTAGTCCCATACACACCAGCACGTACCTTGAGATCCTGGGGCAGTGGTCTGCTATCTGTTCCAGAGTCCCGACTGAAAACAAAAGGGGACAGAGCGTTTGCTGTCAAGGCCCCGAGGCTCTGGAACAGCCTGCCCGAGGAAATCAGGTCAGCTGAGTCAGTGAACTCTTTTAAGTCCCTTCTTAAAACATACTTTTATAGGAGAGCCTTTCCCGAACTTATTTGACTTTATTTTATCCCTTTTATTTTATTGTATTTTACTAATTTTATATTTATCTTAAACTTGTATTTTAGTCTTTTCAATGTTTTCATGCTTTTATCTTGTATTATTGTTGTATTATTGTCTCTTGGGTATTATTGTCTTTACACTTGTTAAAGCACTTTGTAACTTGTTTTTGAAAAGTGCTCTACAAATAAAGATTATTATTATTATTATTATTATTATAAATACCAGATCGCTTTTAGGCTGTATCCTCTCTATATTCTTTCCATATGGCAAGTAAAGTGAAGAAGACTTCCCTAGTCAAGGATGGAGAGGTTAATTTCCTAAGCTGGAATGTAAAAGGCCTTAACTCACCGATCAAAAGAAATAAGGTATTTAAATGTATTCAGAGTTTTAATGCGGATGTATTGTTTCTACAAGAAACACATCTTAAAGTGAATCAACATCATCGCCTTCACAGGCCCTGGATCTCACAAATCTTCCATTCAAAATTTCAGAGTAGAGCCAGGGGTGTAGCCATCCTCATCCAAAACAATGTGCAGTTCAGCCCTTCGACTATACTTGAGGACCCATTGGGCAGATTTGTAATTGTGTCCGGCGTTCTGTATTCCTCTAAAGTCACACAATGTATATGCACCAAATTGGGATGACCACCAGTTCATCTCCAAACTGATTTCTCTTTTGCCTGATCTTAACACCCATCAGCTTATCATGGGAGGGGACATCAATTGTGCACTGAATACTTCCCTTGATCGCTCTTCTCTTAGGGCAAACACCCGGTCTCTAACAGCTAAAACTATACAGTCCTTTCTAGACAATTATGAGGTTGCAGACACATGGCATTCCATCACCATACTCAACAGCCCTGTGTCTGCTCTGGAATCCTTCAGGTTTCTGGGATCCACTATATCCCAGAACCTGAAGTGGGAGCCCAACACTGACACTATCATCAAGAAGGCCCAGCAGAGGATGTACTTCCTGCGTCAGCTCAGGAAGCTCAACCTGCCTAAGGAGCTGCTGATCCAGTTCTACACAGCCATCATCCAGTCTGTTCTCTGCACCTCCATCACTGTCTGGTTTGGATCTGCCACCAAAAAGGACAAGGACAGACTACAACGTACAGTCAGGACTGCAGAAAAAATAATCGGTGCCAACCTGCCCTCCATTCAGGACTTATACGTTTCCAGAGTCAGGAAACAGGCAGGAAACATCCCTGCAGATCCATCTCACCCCGGACACAACCTGTTCCAGCTCCTCCCCTCTGGTAGGCGCTACAGAGAACTGTACGCCAAAACCAACAGACTCAGGAACAGTTTCTTCCCACAAGCCATCACTCTGATGAACAGCTGATTTCTGACTCACAGTGTCGGGAACAATTCCTGTGCAATAACCCAGTAACTCTGTCTCTAATCAGCACCTGTTTACTGGTTTCCACTTATTACTTATTTATTCACCATTCTCTATTTCAGTGCTGTTCATACTATGTCATATTGTATATACTGTATACCAATACACCTACCTCAGGGCAACCTTTGCTCTATGCTCCATCACACTGTGTACATGTGTACATGTATGCATGTATGTGTATGTGTACCTTCAACATGTACATAATGAGAATAGTTTACTCTTGCATCCTTTGCACTCTGATTACTGCACTATTTGTCAATATGTCTATATTGTTTTATTCATAGTGTGTTTGTTAGTGTTGTCTACTCTGTACTTTGTGTCTGATTTTATTTTATTATTATTATTTTATTATTGTATAAGTAAGCACATTGCAAGCAATGTACAATCATATGTGTACACATACCTGGCAATAAAACTGATTCTGATTCTGAGTGCTTTTGGTCATGTGGATGTTGACTTTTAAAAAAAATAAATAAATCAATATTCCAATGTTTTGGAAGCTTTATGTTATTGGAACGTGGTTGTATGGAGAGAAATAATGTCTGAAGACTGAGTGAAGTAGACCAATCTGAGAATGCTCAAAGAAGGAAACCCGGGTGTATGGGCAATGCCAGGGAAGTGCTGGTAATGGTAATGGAGTGGCCAAACGAGCGTTGGCCGGCAAGAAGGCTGAGGTTGGTGTCATGTGGGTGGGTTGCATGGTGCTGGAATATGGGACTGAGGATGGGGCTATTGGTGCTTGGCATAGTGGTGCCAGGGGGGAAGAGAGATGAGTCTATGCCGTAGTGAGTCCTGGTGGTGATGCTGATGCTGATGGCTGGTGTGGTGGATTGGGAAAGGGGAGGAAGGTGTTGTTTATTCCGCATGTATATATCTCTACAGATTTTTATGTCGGCTGTAAGGTTGCCTACACGTAGCACCTTATTGCCAAAGCGATCCTCGTATGTGTAAAACACTGCTAGGCAATAAAGCTCCTTCTGGTTCTGATCTGGGATAGCCTAGGTGTCTGCTGAAACCAGGAGTGGAGGTGAACGAACTAGCAGCTTAACTGTCTTCAGCGTATTTAAGGCATCGATAGACGTAGTCTGGGGTATCTGGTTAACCGTGCTGGTTGGGGTCATGGAGGTGGCAGGTTCTGGTGTTGACTAGGCAGGGCAGCGGAGATACTGGCATGATGGCAGGAGGGGGGGGTGCACATGGGGCACCCAGGGCCGTAGTGCCAACTCCTGACCCCCTGTATAGGCATTCTCCAAGTGCCCTGAGTAATTGCTGGAGGTAGTCGACAATAGTCGTCCGCCCTACGATGGGGGAAAACTGAACAATTGTTTCACGACGGAGGGAAAAAGCAAATGCAAACTTGACGACTGTAAGTTCTCTGGAGCGAGAATAAGCTGTACGAGCTGAGCGGAACCTAGAGGTGAAGAGAGCTCCCTCGGCCCGGCAGCAGGACCTGTGGAGGTAGGAAAAGAGAGCGAGGTCAATGAAAGCACCTGATAGACTCAGCTGCCTGAGTGAAGGCGAGACCGGTGAGAGGCGTCTGGCCGAGGGAGGGTAAAATGGGGGGTTAGCGAATGCTAGCGTGAAAGGTAGATGGGCGGTATGAGGAAGCCTGGATTAACTGTGGAAACACAGCTAATCACATCATAAAAACACATGGGGAATGGGGGAAAGGATGGGGGAAGGGATGAAGAAAAGGAGGGGTCGGATGGCAAGGAAAGAAAAGGAGGAAATTGGGTTGGTCCATGTGGCGTAGCGCCTTGGCTAGCTGTAGCGGTGGCACCAGTGGCAGTAGCTGTACGAGAAAGAGAATGAGCCACCTGTTCGGGAAGAATGGCTATGTTAGTAGCAGCCAAAGGAAGTGAAGAGGAAAGGATGTTGTGATGAGGGGATGTGCGTGCAAGGGTATGGAGTACAGCCTGCTGAGACGTGGATGAGGGGAAGAGGGAAAACAAATTAGAAACATTGGACGACAGGGGAGCTGGCACGGGGGGTTATTATGACCTGGCCCTGTGTGAGGGCTGGAGTAGTTTGCGTTACTGCGGTGGGTGTCGTCGTGACGTCGTCTGCGTGTCCGGGTGCCGTGGCACTGCATCGGGAATGAGCAGCCTGCTGGAGGTGGCTGGGTAAACTGGAAAACCTTTCGGTGGAAAGGTATCTTTCCATGAGTGCGTGCTAGAGGCAGACGTCTGGTCGAAAATGGTTCTGGCGTTAGACGGGGCCGTGATCGGGTTGGCCGATGTCTGGCCGGCTGTGTTTTTCTCAGGGATCCAACACAAGTCTTAGACACATACACATTGTGAATTTCCATTGTTCTGTATGTCATCCAGAGGTATGCAGGTGTTTCAGATGATTTCAAAGAGGGAGAAGGCTGTTTGATAATGGTGCACCGGAGAGCAGCATGAGACAAATGAAATGAAAACAGTGAAAGGCATACAGTTCATTTCCCTGTGTTTATTCGCAGTAGGCCATAGTATATGCAACATACTGAGACACCTGTTGAATCAGTGCTCATGGTGGGGGGAGGTCATAAATTATGGAATGAGACCTTGAAACACAGTGTGATACATTTGAAAAAACTACACCTAATGGCAGGGGATGTGCATACTGATAACACAAACACTGTTTCACTGACATGTACAACAAGCTGATGATGCCTTTGACTCACTCCAACTAGACACCTTATCTTCTCAGAATACAAAACTACAAAAATACATTTAGCAAAAGAATGCATTTGGTTATTCCTCTCAAAGATATGCACTGTTTTTGTCATTTCATCCATACACAGGTAGTACACACAGAAATGAAAGAGTGTTCTTCCAGGACCATGGTGCTACATAGAACACCACAACACAGAGCCACATGAGAACCGACTAAGACTACACAGACCTACACAAGAGTACATAAAGTACACATGTGCAACGATGTGCAAACAGTGCAGACCAGTATTAATATTGTTTTATTTATATAGTTATTATTTAAATGTCATATACCATTATATGAATACAGAATGTCCAGTGAAGAGCACTTCTGAATTACTAAACAATACTACAGTATGATTACCTGTTTGTCAGAGTGCCTACATCTCCTCAGTTTACTAAGTTACAATTTCTAACAAACCAATCCAATGTTTTCACTACAGTCACTGAGTTTAATGCATAAAAGCTACTCTTGACAATAACTCATCACTGCATGTGGATTGCACTGAATGTCTTCTGTAACCCAGGTCACAAAGGGTTAACAACACGGAAGTGTCTTAGCCAATCAGAGCGCAGGTTTACAGCAACGTAGCAGGCTAGACTGCATGTGCCAGTCAGACGCTGGGTGGCACTGTGGGGAGAGGACCTGTTTCTGAAAGGTAAAAACGTAGCTCAGATAAAACAGTAAAATCACAATAATAAGATGTCAAATAAGAGTGATAACAGTCTGTACTTTGTTTTAAGACTGTAGATGTGTGTGAGGCCCTGTTCACTGAAACCTAACAAATGAGAGGGATAAATCCCGTAATTGGTGAGTCGCAGTAAAAAAATACATAATTAAATGCTGCGTCACGAGGTATACTAAGCTTGTGAGTTCAAGTGCATGGGCCTACAGCTAACAAAGTTAGCATTGAGTGATGAACAGTGCAATTAGCCTACTGTTGTAGACTTCAACTAAAGTTAATCTAACAACTCAATTGACAGAATATAAAAATGTCAAAGAGTGTTGAATTGCTCAATGTTTTCTAGCTGGTGAAGCTACTGTTTAATACTGAAGCTACATAAGTTGTGTTTTGTCAGACATGTTATTTCATTATTCATGGTGAATCTGTTGCACTTGCACTGCGTGTTTTTAATTTCTGCAACATTGTTCTTTATATTTAAAAATGTACAAGCAGTTAAGTTAAATTAGAAACTTGGGTCTATTTTACTCAGTAATTCATTTGATGTAAAGGAGATTTAAAAAAATGTTAATTGTGTCATTTGCATTATATTTTGGTAGTATATATTGTGATTTTGGCTAGTGCTCATACAGTGAACAGCGAACGATTATGAAGTGGATGTGAGGTGATAATATTGAAACAGGTATTTTTTAATATGGTCCTTCACCAGATGTGAATATTGAGGATTGAGATTTTGAGTTATTAATAATAGGTTGCACCCAGTTAGAAAATAAGAGAAATAGTTGCTGTTTTGGTCTTCACCAACTGGTAAGGACAATGTCAACAAAGATGGCGCCTGTGTGTTCGGCTGGCCGTCGGTCTCTCTCGTATTTATGTTTATGGATATATTTATGGATGTCTATCTGGGCTTCTAATTGTTGCACACGTCTTCATTCACGTCTACATTCGCACCTCTTTTATGGACTTTTACAAGCAGGATGTAGCGCACGTTTTTAATCAAACACACAGAAGCACCACTACGCATACATTGGAATGTATTCGCCAGTGGCCTCCTGTCACTTCATGGAGAAAACGCAGAAGGAAACGCGGGAGTCGGGGTGGACGCATCATCAGATTTAAAGATATTGAAAGACTCAGGATCAATCTAAATCCGGATCATATGTCGTGTTATGGCGGATATGTTGCCCGGCGACCGCGAGCGCTGGCTCATCGATGGCTTCAATCTTTCATTCCCCTGCGATCTTCTCCTGTCCATTTGGTTGGCTTACCTCTGGTTGGCCTATGTCATCGGCAAAACGGCGTGAATCCTGGAAATCTACGTTCTTTGAAGAAAGCCGGAGTTTTTCCCGATGTGATTCATCCGCCTAAAATGGCTCTGATCAACGCTCGATCCTTGGTGAACAAAACCTTCCTGCTCAACGACTTCTTCTGTTGTGGTGGCAGCCCGGCTGACGGTGAGTGTCCTGGTTTTTTCTCCTTTTTATCAGTTTTTCTGCTTTTTTCCTTGGTTTTCTGTTCTCTGCCTGCCTCCCTGTGTTTTCTCCCGTGTGTGCTCTCTCTCTCCCTCTGCTCCTGAGCCCAGCCAACTACCTGCACCTGCATCTCATCAGGTACCTCGTCAGCCTGCCACACCTGCCAGTAATCACCTCATGACTGCCTGTATTTCAACCCCGGTTCTCCACACCATCCTCGCTTGATCGTCGTTGCTCCATACCCGGTGCCACCCCCACATTCAGGCTTTCACGTTTCTTGTTTTTTCACATTTACCCCGTGCCTTGTCGCTGTCTTCCCTAACCTTGTCTCCCTGTCTGTTTCCCTCCCAGGTACACTCACCCTCGTCCTCCGTTCGGCTGGGCTCATCCACTGGCCCACTCCTCCTCGGACTTCCCTCACGGCGTCCTCCCTGTTCCCCCGCCTCGCCTCGCTTCCTTGGCCCCTGTGTTCCCCGGCTCCCTGGCCCCCTGTCTCCTTGGTTCCCCGTGCCTGTGCTTCCCCGACGTCCTCCTCTCCCTCCACTCCAGTCCCTCTCACCCTTTTTTCCCTCAATAAACCTCCTTCCCTCAGAGTGCTGCATTTGGGTCCTCTCTGTCCACACACCACGCAATCCCATGACATCTTCTCCTCTCATAGTTTGGATTTTATGTTAATCACTGAATCCTGGACTAAGGTTGGTGATCTAACCCCCCCCGTCTGTTCGGACGGGGAATGTGACTATTTTTAAAAACTCATTTTCTGTGCGATGCCGGCCGGTTCCTGTCAGTGCATTTTCTAGTTTTGAAGCTCAGCTACTTCATTTAGACTGGAATGGCCCCATTTTATTAAGGGTGATTTACCGTCCTCCACACTCACTCCAGGACTTGATTCAGCAATTTACAGAATTCATTGGTAATATCACCACAACCTATGACCGTTTTCTATTGGTGGGTGATTTTAATATCCACGTTTGTTGTCCATCTAACACCCTGTCAAAGGATTTCCTCAGCCTCATTGAATCTTTTAATCTAGTCCAGTGGATAAATGATTCCACTCACATTCAGGGTCACATTTTGGACCTTGTTCTTTCATATGGGATGGTAATCAGTGATGTTGTTATATCTGATTTTATGCTTTCGGACCATAAGCCTATATTATTTTCTACATCTCTTCCTTGCATTTCTCATCCCACTAGTGCAGATGTAAGACTGTTTAGGTCCTACTCTCCTCATTTTGGCTCAAATTTTAACGAGCACTTTATGAATTCCTCCTCACATTTGCTTCTGGACTCACCACTATTGGACTTAGATGCCGACCAGCATCTTGGTCTGTTATATTCTACTTGGCTAAATGCCCTAAACGAATCTGCTCCGCTTAAGCCCTTCAAACCTAAACCGAAATCTGAACCATGGCTCAACGTGGATATTCGGCGACTAAGACAAGCTAGCAGAAAGGCTGAGCGCAAATGGAAGAAGGACAAGCTACACATTTCACTTCAGTTATTTAAAGTCAGTCTGTCGACCTACCAGAATGCTGTAAAGTCGGCAAAAGCTACGTACTTCTCTGACATGATTATGGCAAACCACTTTAGACCAAAGGTTTTATTTTCTGTTATAAACTTGGTTTTAAATCCTTCGCTAAATACAATGTATGGTGCTTCGGATGAGCTATGTGAAAGTTTCTTGAGATTTTTTATTGACAAAATATCTAACTTGAGATGCAATGCCAGCCGCTCCCACGGAACACTCTAGTCAGTTGATGAATTCTGTTACCTGGGATGCCTTTGAGCCAATCACCCTGAACCTACTCAAAGAAATTATCGCCAAGATGAAACCTTCGTCCTGCTCTCTTGACATCATCTCTCCTAAGTTTCTTAAATTAATTGTTGATTCAGTAGGGCCAGGATTGGTGTCCTTTGTTAATAAGTGCCTCCTTACCGGCTCCATCCCTGCTGCCCTTAAGGAGGCCACTGTCACTCCGCTACTCAAGAAGCCTTCACTGGATCCTGCCGTGTTAAATAACTTCCGTCCTATCTCTGTATTGCCTTTTGTTTCGAAGGTGTTAGAAAAAGTTGTTTTTGACCAACTCCAGCTCTTTCTAAAATGCAATGATATTTCTGAAAAATTTCAATCTGGTTTTAAGTCTGCTCACAGTACTGAATCTGCCCTGTTGAGAGTTTTAAATGACATCTATCGTTCCACGGACACTGGTGACTCTGTGGCTCTTGTTCTTCTGGATCTATCAGCAGCTTTTGATACGATCGACCACTCTATCCTGATATCCAGACTAGAGTATGATGTGGGGCTAAAAGGTATCGTCCTCCAGTGGTTCCAGTCTTATCTCTCGGGTCGTACTTTCAGAGTAAAGTTAGGAAATTGCTCCTCTTCTGTTGCGCATCTAACCTGTGGCCTTCCTCAAGGATCTATCTTATCTCTAGGCCTTCTCTTTTCTCCCTATACATGTTACCACTGGGCACCATTCTAAGAAGACATGGGGTATCTTTTCACTGTTATGTAGACGACACTCAAATGTACGTTCCACTCAAGAGAAATGATCCCTCTACCCTTTCATCATTATTAGGTTGTCTAGATGAAGTAAAATTTTGGCTGGACCAAAATTTTTTATTTTTAAATGAAAACAAAACAGAGATCATTGTTTTCGGGTCCACTGTTAATCCCCAGGCTGCCACCTTCGACCTAGGCAGACTATCGGCTTTTAGATCTTCAAGTGTACGGAACCTGGGCGTTCTACTGGATGAGTCTTTCAATTTTGATAAACAAATCTCCTCCGTAATAAGCTCTAGTTTTTATCAACTGCGTCTGTTGTCAAAAATAAAACTTTTTCTTAATCCTAAAACTCTTGAGATGGCTGTTCATGCTTTTATCACCACACGTGTAGATTACTGCAATTCACTTTACTGCGGTATCTCGAAAACTCAAACTGCTCGTCTGCAATTGGTGCAAAATGCCGCCGCAAGATTGCTCTCAAATAGTCGGAAAAGTGACCATATCACCCATTGGTTGCCCATTAATTTCAGAATTGATTTTAAAATACTGTTATTTGTGTACAAATCTCTATGCAACCAAGCACCGTGCTACCTATCTGAACTGCTTCAACCATATACTCTATCGAGAAGTCTGAGATCAGGTGAAAAGAATCTGTTATTAGTCCCTCACTGCAGACTTAAACGCAGAGGGGATCGAGCATTTTCTGTGGTTCGGCCTCGCCTGTGGAACAATTTGCCCACAGAAGTTAGGATAGCCCCTTCTGTGACCTCTTTTAAGTCACTTTTAAAAACGCACTTGTTTTCCTTGGCCTATAAGTAAGGGTGTGTATGTATATATATAGATAGATATCTATCTATCTATCTATAGATATA
Organism: Micropterus salmoides; assembly: GCF_014851395.1. Classification (NCBI taxonomy): domain Eukaryota; kingdom Metazoa; phylum Chordata; class Actinopteri; order Centrarchiformes; family Centrarchidae; genus Micropterus; species Micropterus salmoides. The sequence continues at coordinate 24,672,147 of NW_024040040.1, read as the reverse complement.
GATATAGATATTATTGTGTAAGCAGCGCTGGGCGGGCCCTCGCACTTGTAGCGCGTCTGGGTGTGAGCCGGCCGAGTTGCATACTCTCGAGCTCTGCCAGTGCGGCTGTGAATTTGCAACGCGGTTCCGACGCCGCATGAAGGTGTTATATGTCACTTCCTGTGTCCACTATGTGGAACTAGTTAGCACTTGCCGATATGAAAAAAATTGTATGGTATTGGTGTGTAGATGTCTAGATGAGAGTTATCAAGCACGTAAAGTTTGTTTCAGATGTGAGCATGTACACTGAACAATAATGTACCCAAACAATAAAATAAATTCCTTTTATATTTCCCTGCTTTGTTGTTTATGTGTACATACAGAGGAAGAATGTGAGAACAGCACACATTTCATCGTTACTGTGTGTTAGAGCATGGGAGAACAGTGGATACTTTTAATACAGCCCACACCCCTAATACTGTGTAACTATAACAAGTAGATAACAGAAGAAAAAGATGTTCTTTCTTTACAACTGTCTGCATAGCTTATTCGTATTGTGTAATGAATGAAAATAAATAGGCCTACTAGGCTCCTCTCTACTTTGACATTTAAGATTAGCTTGTTTGATCCACCTTCATACACATGTGACATTACTGTACAACTTGAGAAAGGTGAGTTGTTTTCTGCTCCAGCCTGCCTAAAAGAAAAGCGTTTTTGGGATTAAATAGACTTTATTAGCTGCTGCAGTGCAGGACGAACTCAGAATAGACCCATTTCTCACCTTATTATTCTAAATCATGCAACGAAGAAGAAGAAATGCATAATAAATCCTGGGACAACATCTGTCCACAAATACTGTACAGCATGTAGTCTGATGAACAAGACTTGTGTTATAGCTGACTTGGGCAGTGAAATGTTTAATTTTTTTAATTCATGTGGTCATAGTTGTCCACAACTCAAATCAGAATATAAGAAGAAATGTTTTATACCACCTCAAGAAGGCTTCCTATCAGAAAGGTAGGAAGGTATTTCAAATGTACAACTGCAGTACTTAAATCTAAGTAAAGTAATTTCCCTGACATTTTTGTGTTACTTTACTTTTAATAGACCTATGTAAGAGGTTTTATACTTCCTGTGAGTATAATCCAATCAATCTTATTTTCATACTGTATATCCGTTGTGTAATTTGATAAATTGTGTTGTATGTCGTGCTCGCATCTCAGAGAAGACTCTGACTGCAACATGCGTCTTTGTAAAGAGAGAAACGGACAGAAAAAGTCTCTAACTCTGCCTGTCAGCTCGCTCTGCTCCGTTAAAACTGAATTTACCATACAGAATTGAATACGAGTGCACTCCAGATTTAGCTGCAGCCAGCTGACCGTGTGCTTCTCCCTATACCGCAGTTCTGTGTCCATGCATGCAGCAAACTGAAAGCACTGTCTGTCGGAGCGTCTACGTGAAAAGAGAAGGAAGACATGGCTGGTAGTGTCTTCAGAGTTGTTAAACACCTCAGCGCACTGAAGGAAGCCATCTGACTGTGTGAGGGGCAAGATCGTTGATGTCTGCAGGCAGAGTAGGCCTAGAGCTCTCCTGTCTGACTGGTCCACCAATAGCAGAGAAGATGACCCCTTGAGACACAGCCCCTCCTCATTTGCATAATGAGGCAGAAATGCATACAGAAATTTAAAAAGGACAGGAAGAAATAAAAGAGAAAGAAAATAAATAAGGTAAATAAATACAAAGGAAGAATAAAACAGACAAAAATATTAAAACACACACATAAATAAATACATTAAAAAAATTAGTAATAAATAAAGTTGAAGATTATAACGGAGAATAAAAATAAGGTAATTATAACAAAGGTGAATAAGTAAAGGCACTAATTAAAATATATACATTTATGTCTCCTTGTATAATTTAATTACTACCAACATTTATTTATTTACTTTATTTTTTGTGTATTTAATTGGAAGCTTACTTATTTATTGAGCATTTATTTATTTCTGTATTTATTTCTGACTGTGTCAGGATCGGTCCTCCATAGTGGGGTGGGAGAGTTATCAAGCACGTAAAGTTTGGTTCAGATGTGAGCATGTACACTGAAGTTACAACAACTTCCTGTGTCATGGCGAAGACTTGATCGTTGACGCCACACCACGGACACACCCATTGATGAAAACTCGCAAATAGCACAACTTTTCATCTTCAATGCCTTTAGAAGGCACAGCACAAATTTGAAGTCGGTCGGACTAAATCCCTAGGAGGAGTTCGTTAAAGTACGAAGTGTGTAAATCATCCAAAATTTGACGTAAAATTCAAAATGGCCGACTTCCTGTTGGTTTTAGGGCATCGCTCCGAGAGGCTTTTTGTGCATCTGGACAAGATACACGTACCACAGAAAATTCGTGCACGTAGGTGAAACGTGCGGCGGGGGCTGCTTCGTTAAAAGTCACTTCCTGTTGCCAGCAGGTGGCGCTATGACTGTGGGTGAATGTCGGCATGTAAATGTGTTCAGGGCTGGACTCTCATCCTAAATGTACAGTTTGGTCCAGATGTGAGCATATACACTGAAATTACGACAACTTCCTGTGTCATGGCGAAGACTTGATCTCTGACGCCACGCCACGGACACGCCCATTGACGAAAACTCGCAAATAGCACAACTTTTCATCTTCAATGTCTTTAGAAGGCACAGCAGAAATTTGAGGTCGGTCGGACTAAATCCCTAGGAGGAGTTCGTTAAAGTACGAAGTGTGTAAATCATCCAAAATTTGACGTAAAATTCAAAATGGCCGACTTCCTGTTGGGTTTAGGCTATGGCTCCAAGAGACTTTTTTGTGCGTCTGGACAAGATACACGTACCACAGACAATTCGTGCACGTAGGTGAAACGTGCGGCGGGGGCTGCTTCGTTAAAGGTCACTTTCTGTTGCCAGCAGGTGGCGCTATGACTGTGGGTGAATGATACGATAATAATAATAATAATAATCCTTATTTGTAGAGCACTTTTCAAAAACAAGTTACAAAGTGCTTAACAAGTGTAAAGAATAATAAAAAAAAACAAAAAAAAAACGATACATGTCCCCAGACAATTTCGTACATGTAGGTTGAACGTGAACGAGGGGCTAATCTTTTCCAATTTTCTAGGTGGCGCTAGCGAGTCATTTTGCCACGCCCATGTGCGAAACTTGTAGAATACGAAATTTTTCACCGGTTCTGACATGTTTGCAAATTTTGGTGAGTTTTCGAGTATGTTTAGGCCATGTCAGTTGAGCCTACTTTGCAGAAAAAAATAAATAAATAAAAATTAAAGCTGCAAGCAGCGTTGGGCGGGCCCTCGCACTTGTAGCGCGTCTGCGCGTGAGCCGGCCGAGTTGCATATTCTGGACCTCTGCCGGTGCGGCTGTGAATTCCTACGCGGTTCTGACGCCGCATGAAGGTGTTATATGTCACTTCCTGTGTCCCCTATGTGGAGCTACATAACACTTGCCGCTATGAATATAAATCGGTATTGGTGTGTAGATGTCTGCGGGGTGGGACAGTTATCAAGCACGTAAAGTTTGTTTCAGATGTGGGCATGTACACTGAACAATAATGTACCCAAACAATAAAATAAATTCCTTTTATATTTCCCTGCCTTGTTGTTTATGTGTACATACAGAGATAGAATGTGAGAACAGCACACATTTCATCGTTACTGTGTGTTAGAGCATGGGAGAACAGTGGATACTTTTAATAGAGCCCACACCCCTAATACTGTGTAACTATAACAAGTAGAGAACAGAAGAAAAAGATGTTCTTTCTTTACAACTGTCTGCATAGCTTATTCATATTGTGTAATGAATGAAAATAAATAGGCCTACTAGGCTCCTCTCTACTTTGACATTTAAGATTAGCTTGTTTGATCCACCTTCATACACATGTGACATTACTGTACAACTTGAGAAAGGTGAGTTGTTTTCTGCTCCAGCCTGCCTAAAAGAAAAGCGTTTTTGGGATTAAATGGACTTTATTAGCTGCTGCAGTGAAGGATGAACTCAGAATAGACCCATTTCTCACCTTATTATTCTAAATCATGCAACGAAGAAGAAGAAATGCATAATAAATCCTGGGACAAAATCTGTCCACAAATACTGTACAGCATGTAGTCTGATGAACAAGACTTGTGTTATAGCTGACTTGGGCAGTGAAATGTTTAATTTTTTTAATTCATGTTGTCATAGTTGTCCACAACTCAAATCAGAATATAAGAAGAAATGTTTTATACCACCTCAAGAAGGCTTCCTATCAGAAAGGTAGGAAGGTATTTCAAATGTACAACTGCAGTCCTGAAATCTAAGTAAAGTAATTTCCCTGCCATTTTTGTGTTACTTTACTTTTAATAGACGCATGTAAGAGGTTTTATACTTCCTGTGAGTATAATCCAATCAATCTTATTTTCATACTGTATATCCGTTGTGTAATTTGATAAATTGTGTTGTATGTGGTGCTCGCATCGTGTACTACTGAGACTTCATTGCCCTCTTCAGAGAAGACTCTGACTGCAACGTGCGTCTTTGTAAAGAGAGAAACTGACAGAAAAAGTCTCTAACTCTGCCTGTCAGCTCGCTCTGCTCCGTTAAAACTGAATTTACCATACAGAATTGAATACGAGTGCACTCCAGATTTAGCGGCAGCCAGCTGACCGTGTGCTTCTTCCTATACCGCAGTTCTGTGTCCATGCATGCAGCAAACTGAAAGCACTGTCTGTCGGAGCGTCTACGTGAAAAGAGAAGGAAGACATGGCTGGTAGTATTGTCTTCAGAGTTGTTAAACACCTCAGCGCACTGAAGGAAGCCATCTGACTGTGTGAGGGGCAAGATCGTTGATGTCTGCAGGCAGAGTAGGCCTAGAGCTCTCCTGACTGACTGATCCACCAATAGCAGAGAAGATGACTTACTTTATTTTTTGTGTATTTAATTGGATGCTTATTCATTTATTGAGCATTTCTTTATTTCTGTATTTATTTCTGACTGTGTCAGGATCGGTCCTCCATAGCGGGGTGGGAGAGTTATCAAGCACGTAAAGTTTGGTTCAGATGTGAGCATGTACACTGAAGTTACAACAACTTCCTGTGTCATGGCGAAGACTTGATCTTTGACGCCACGCCACGGACACACCATTGACGAAAACTCGCAAATAGCACAACTTTTCATCTTCAATGCCTTTAGAAGGCACAGCAGAAATTTCAGGTCGGTCGGACTAAATCCCTAGGAGGAGTTCGTTAAAGTACGAAGTGTGTAAATCATCCAAAATTTGACGTAAAATTCAAAATGGCTGACTTCCTGTTGGGTTTAGGCTATGGCTCCAAGAGACTTTTTTGTGCGTCTGGACAAGATACACGTACCACAGAAAATTCGTGCACGTAGGTGAAACGTGCGGCGGGGGCTGCTTTGTTAAAGGTCACTTTCTGTTGCCAGCAGGTGGCGCTATGACTGTGGGTGAATGTCGGCATGTACATGTGTTCAGGGCAGGACTCTCATCCTACATGTACAGTTTGGTCCAGATGTGAGCATGTACACTGAAGTTACAACAACTTCCTGTTTCATAGCGAATCATCGACGCCACGGATACGCCCATTGACGAAAACTCGCAAATAGCACAACTTTTCATCGTCAATGCCTTTAGAAGGCACAGCAGAAATTTGACGTCGATCCGACTAAATCCCTAGGAGGAGTTCGTTAAAGTACGAAGTGTGTAAATCATCCAAAAATGGCTGTAAAATTCAAAATGGCCGACATCCTGTTGACTTTAGGCTATGGGTTCTTGAGGCTTTTTTGTGCGTCTTGATACGATACATGTCCCCAGAAAATTTCGTACATGTAGGTTGAACGTGAACGAGGGGCTAATCATTTCCAATTTTCTAGGTGGCGCTAGCGAGTCATTTTGCCACGCCCATGTGCGAAACTTGTAGAATACGAAATTTTTCACCGGTTCTGACATGTTTGCAAATTTTGGTGAGTTTTCGAGTATGTTTAGGCCATGTCAGTTGAGCCTACTTTGCAGAAAAAAAAAAAAAAAAAAAAAATCCGAGCAAATTCAATAGGGACCTCGCACGGTCGTGCTCGGGCCCTAATAATCTGAGCAAATTCAATAGGGACCTCGCGCGGTCGTGCTCGGGCCCTAAAAAAATAATCTTAGCAAATTCAATAGGGACCTCGCACGGTCGTGCTCGGGCCCTAATAATCTTAGCAAATTCAATAGGGACCTCGCACGGCCGTGCTCGGGCCCTAATAATCTTAGCAAATTCAATAGGAACCTCGCACAGTCGTGCTCGGGCCCTAAATATATATAATCTTATCAAATTCAATAGGGACCTCGCACGGTCGTGCTCGGGCCCTAATAATCTTAGCAAATTCAATAGGGACCTCACACGGTCGTGCTCAGGCCCTAAAAAAAAAATATATATATATATATATATATAATCTTAGCAAATTCAATAGGGACCTCACACGGTCGTGCTCGGGCCCTAAAATATCTATATATATATATATATATATATATATATATCTTTACAAATACAATAGGGACCTCATACGGTCGTGCTTGGGCCCTAAATAGATCAGTGATTTTAGCCCAGCTGAAATTCACACTTCTAATTTTCAATAACTAGTCATACTAGGGTTGCCAGCATATATACCATATATTTTGAAATGAGCTTATCTGCATTTTCAATTAACATTTTCACAAAATGTTTTACCACTGTTTGAAGGACCTGACACAATTAGACTAAAAGGATGCTATAGTCTAAAATCAAAACCTTCAGTCTCTAACAGCCATTTCAAAAACCATATGGTAAAGTTCTCAGATCAGAAAAAACTCTGTATTTCGTGTACATGACTTGAAATCTTTTGGCAATTGTTTTGTTTTTTAGTTCGAAAGCCTTTTTATTTCTCACTATAGTGTCTGATTTTGTCATCACGTGTCATGGCGTCTTGTCAGAATTCACAAACTCGTGTACAAGATCAATCAGTGTGTGTGGAGTGACAACGGATGCCTTATGAGAAGTTAATGTTATGCCCTTGCATTTTAGCTCTGCTTTGTTTTCCAGTGTGTGGTAAACATAACTGTTACAGCTACTGAGGGCAGTCGACTTTGTATGTTACTGTTGCTGCTGTGTTTTCTGTACATGGTAATGAGGCTGTGAGATTTCCGGCTGGGGATTGGCTGGAAGTTCTGGCTGATCCTGCCTCCCACTTCAGAGGTCCCCGATTGGAGCGACGCATCAACCCTCATCCAATCCCTGAGCTGCCTGCAAGACCGCCTTCAAGTTTCCTCCGGGTCAAATAGACTGGCCTGCTGCTGTGTTGAGGCAGCTACCATTTCCCATGTAGTTTGCCTCTGTGCTGGTCATTATATTGAACCCTGTGTGTGTGTGTGTGTGTGTGTGTGTGTGTGTGTGTGTGTGTGTGTGTGTGTGTGTGTGTGTGTGTGTGTGTGTGTGTGTGTGTGTGTGTGTGTGTGTGTGTGTGTGTGTGTGTGTGTGTGTGTGTGTGTGTGTGTGTGTGTGTGTTTGTTTAGTGGCAACCATTTCCTTGTTAGTTGTATTACTGAGAGTCGGTAACTCTTGGTAAGTGTTTGGTCTGCAGAATTGGGCCAGGGCACAGCTCATTACTGATACTGCTTACACCTGTTAGTAATTTCTTACACCAAGTTTAGGGGTGCTGCGCTCCCTGTGTTTCTGTTTTCAACAAGACTAGAGAGGTTTTTGTTTGTTCTCTTTCATGGTAGTTTAGTAATCCCTCATTTAGGGGGGATCTCTTTTGGTTATATTTCGTTCTTTGTTTTATGCAGCACCACTTGCCCAATTTCTGTTTTGACTTTTGTTGTTTACCTCTGTTTAATAAATAATCTTTCCACCCATACCAAAAACATCTGGTTTATGTTTATGTCTCCCCTACCCCTAGCGAGTGGGGACGTAACAATAACATTTCGGCCCACCAGAGACAAATTCCACTATATAGTCATCGCCACCGGTGTCTACATTAATCTCATTGGTAAGATCTCCTAAATAGGTCCCAGTCTCTGGTGTCCAGTTGTTTGAATGGGGGATGGGTGACCCAGGAAATGGCTGTGAAATAGGCCAAATTCCTGGGAAAGGGTAGTGATGGCAGTGCAACACTGAAGCTTCGACACGAGCTTCAAACCCCTGGACTACAATCCTTTTGAACCACTGCTCAAAGCTTGCTTTGGTGCGAAAAAAATCACGTGACATGTGATGTCCGAAGCAGCAACTGCTTCACTTACTGAATGAATCACCGACTGGTTCGCGGTCCAGTCACATGATTCACTGGCAATGCCTCGATCGTCTCGAAAGCTTTGAGTGTTTGTGCACCCCATCTAACACATTCACCCCCTGCCCAGCGCACTCTCCTCAGTAACAAAATACACGCATTCATCAATCTTTATTTGAACATGATGTTCTGCCTTAATGTGTGTGCATCAAAGAATTTTCAAAATAAATATATTTTAAATCCAAGGGTGATTAAAGCAAAGCTGCTTTATAACCAAAGGTCTCTTCTACAAAAGTAAAGTAGTTTCTCCAGCACTGCTCAACGAGGGGCGGGCTTGTATGTAATTAAAAGCCTCCTGTCCACCAGCTAGCCTGTCTAATTTGCCTGCAGCCTTGAACTTTGCCAGGAGAGGTCACTGTAACTGAAGCTTCAAGTAATTAACCCATTTTCAAAACAATTGGCTCAGGTGGTTCAGTGCTTCACAAAAGCTTAATTTGCCCATCACTAGGAAAGGGGCCCCGTGACATGGCCTGCGAAGGTTACGATGATAACTTGTTAACATTTCCGACTATACAAAATGCATACAGTTCACACACATCCGCTACTTTATTCATTGCGGCTGTACTTATAAAATGAAACATTCCCTTCACTCATGGTTTCAACTGTAAACTATCACAAGAACGACATTTACCAACAAAAAACATTATATTCTAAGCAGAAATGTTTAAAGCAGCATGAATCACAGAGTAACTTTTGTATTTAAAACAAATAGGAGTCTTATTAGCAAATTTTAACAAACTTCCTTCACCGCAATGCATCACGGGAATACTGAGGGACAGCCTTTAAGCTCAACTTCCACTGGAAGCCAAAGAGTTTTAGCAGCGGGACATCAGCATGCTTTTACACCTGTATGGCAGTAGGGGGTGGTTAAGACCTCTCTGTAACTTTTAACCCTTTTGACAGGTTCTCTGCCAGTCCCCATGTTCTCCACCTCCTCCTCTCCCCACCCACTATCATAGCCTGCAGGTCCCACATACCCTCTCCTTGCAGTTAAGGGGAGACACGCAAAAGTTCCTATAGATAATAGTAGCCCACAGATAAAATGGGGTACTATCTTAATACTAGGTAGACATTGTTTGCACTACGAGGGTGGCTCAGGGGTTTTAATGATACACTCATGCACACTGTTTTAATGCACGCTATCACATTTAGTTTACATTATAAATGTAGAGTAAAAACAATCACGATGTAGGCTAGTTATAAATAAATAGATAGATTTTGTGTAGATACTGTTAAATGTTAAGAGGATATTATATGCACATGCAGTATTGCTATCTAAGAAATATTTTAAATACTTAAGATGTTATTTTACTAATGACATTTATCTTAAAATATAGGAGGTAGGCTATAGCTTAACCAAATTAAGCTCTTTTTTTGTCTTACAATCAGTCCGACGACCCTGAGGGCGACTTTAGATATACTTAAGGATCGTCACCTCTCTGAGATCGCCATCTGTTTTTTTTCAAACATAAACCCGTCCCAATTCACCAACTCTGGCGTTTGCTCTTTGTAACATTTAGTTCCTGATAACAGTATTGCATCATATAGACTAAAGTATATTACAATGATAAAAATGACAAATAAATATAATAAAAAAACATCAGCGGCTCTAGATCCGTAATCACACTTTCATGTCAACCCGACAGCTGTCTGGCTGTGATCCCGTCCTATCCTCTCCCACCAACCCAATCCCACACTCCCCCCAAGATCCTCCCGTTACATTGGCGATACCAGTTGGGCAGTTTCTTAATCTACTTTTATTAACACAGTGGATTCTAATTGTAGAAACAGTAAAAGCAACCTGAGTATGCCATCTCTTTCCGAGGGATATCTGTGTAACTTGGAGGTCAAAGTCTTAAAAAACTGTATCGATAATCCCTACACCTTTTCTTTAACTGTTGTTTAGGCAGTGTTTTGTAAGTCACGTTGTTTATAGACGACACGGGTTTTAAGGATCACTCATGCACACTGTTTTGAGGTAAGCTATTAACACATAATTTTAGAATATAAACGAAGTCACAATTCTAATTGCTTAAATAGGAAAAAGTATCCAGTGGATGCCTAGCATCCATGATAACTTTAGGACTAAAATAGTGTTTTTTGTTTTTTTCTCCTCTCTGGTAGGGTCGTAGGTTACTTCAATCGCTGAGAAAGCTTAATTGTCTTTATTATTTACAAGACAGTTTAGCTACGGTTGAAGAAAATAAAACCCGCGACACCTCTCACCACCACATCCTGGAAGGGACCATACTCCACTTTTCACACGCGAAACCCGCTATCAATAAGAAAAGAGTAGCCTATATAAGAAAATCGCTCACACATTTGAAACACTTCGTTACTGAGAAAGTTTAATCGTCATACAATATTAACACAGGGATTTCTAAAATGAAAAACCGTAACATAAAAGCAACCTGAGTTTGCATTCTCTATCTGTGCCTGAATTGTTAAAATGACAAAGAAACTAACCAGAGATTACAAACAGCCTATCAGAACTTTCCTTTCCTTAAGAAAGGGCAGGAAACCCTAAACTGCCCCCCCTCCCCCACATGTAACCATGGCAACTGACCTTGCTGGGTGTTTTATTTGCCTCTCATCAAAGGGATACTCCTTTTCATGCCCAGGTGAGAAAATCCAGGACACCAGGGACAGCCCTGAACTTCTTTGTGTAAACAGACTGCTGTCTCCCAAGACTCAAAGCATTACCTCGTTTAATTAAATAATCTTTTAGTTACTTGATTACGTTTGCCTCTATTTGATTAGTTATGTTACCATGTTGTTGCTATCTGTTGTTGATCTTATTGCTGAAAAGAATCTAATTAAGTTACTTTTGCAGTGTTTTAATTTTCAGCAAGGTTAATGACATTCCTTCATTTTATGTGTAACCGATGCTTGTTCACAATGCTTTCTGACACCTCCTTTAGAAATGATGATAAAGAAATGTCATCCTATACTCTATTAATTGCCAGCTTGAATTTAAGGTTAAGTAACTGAATTTCTCAGCTCCTGAGAAGATTGTTTTTGGATTAATCAGAGCTATCCTCATGTAACCCGAGCTCCCCCAAGTGGAAAAAATAAGTATTACATGCCATCGTCGGAAATGCCAATCGGTATTTATCCTGACCAATAATTTGACAATTATTTCCCTTATCAAGTGCTTAAAACTAAGAATGGTACAACCGTTTAACAACTGAGGTTTGATTGTGGGAAGATATTTGATTATAATACGCGCAAGTAGATTTTCTTTTCCTTTTTTTTAGACATATTAAAAGTTTAGAAAGACAGTCCCTCGGGAAACCGGAAACAGCCGCCCTCCGGGAAACTAAGGACTACCCTCTGGGAAACGAACCATGCCCCAACAGACAAAACAGCGAACACCCGCTGTCGCTCCCTCTCTTCTCTTGCTCCTTGTCCTGTGCTTGTTCCTGACTCTTCAACGGCGCTTCGGTACGCGCCCGGCGTACCCCTCTCCCGGCAACGCCCTAAGAGTTCAGCCCGGCACAACAAAAACCTTTGTTTCGTTTGAAGCTACACACGCGAAGTGCCGCGACATGGATTTTTTCCCTCGTTTAACAGCAACTTTACTTGTTTTGTTTTCTTTCTTTTGTTTTGTTAAAAGTTATCAGTCCGTTAAGTTACACTAGTCTAATTCAAGAACGACCAAGTTCCCTTTTTAAGCTTTATTCGTCGAGCTAACGTCACCGAGGTCAGACCAATCCACGTGGTCTCGCCAGCGGCCAAAGGACACCTGGAGAACAGCCGAATTGCCAGACGGAGGACAGCCAACCCTTGAGGGTTTTTCTTCATTCCAGACACGGAGAACCCCAGAGAATTCCCTAGCAAAAAGCTAGGAATTGGGCAGCTAGCGTGGGACCCGTGCAACAGGCCAAGGCAGGCCGCCGACCTACCCTAAAGCAAAACAAGGCATTCTGTGTCCAGTAATGTCCAATAGTTGTTCATCCATTATATTCAGTCCTTAAACCCCTAGACAAATTTAACCGAGTTATCATCTAATTGCATTCATTAGCTGCCGTATGAGTCAAATTCTCCTACAATAGACCTCCCTTCTCATTGTTTAGCCATTGTTTATTTCTCTGATGTATTTAACCCCATAACGCCTGAATGTTATTGCTATTAAAAATAATTTGTGTTTTCATTTTCTTTCAAGCTGATGTTAAATTAAATGAAGATTGTTAATTTGTCTTTAGAACATAGAAAAGATATAAATTCAGGTATGTGTAGGTATGATGCAAATTTGCGACAACAGGCATAAATGAGAAACCAGGGCTTGCAAAAGGTTCCTAGGTTCCTATCAAATATGCACCAACAGGCATTGGGGGAATCTATGTGCTATCTTGGCTTGCAGTCTGCAAGGAAGAGGTATGATGCGAATTTGCGACAATCGGCGTCCAGGGGTTAACTGCATTTTTATATCACCTTAGTTAGCTAATAAATTCACTGTCATCAAGGAATTGTGTGTGTTGCCTATTTCTAAGTCCCTGCCAAGAGAATTTACCCTTCAGATGAGACTGACTGATTGATTTAAGATAATTGAGTGATTATTAGCTAATTGATCACTAGTGAATAATTGTATAGTTATTAAAATGCAACCCAGAGGTCCGGAAACTTTGGGTTAATAACAACTCCAGTGGTGCCCAAAACGAGAGATTCACTCACGCATTTCAAACATTTTGTTACTGAGAAAGTTTAATTGTCATTATTATTTACTATAAGACGGTTTAATCACAGTTAAGAAAAAGCTGGAGCCTCACAAAGCTAACCTTAATATACTAGGATATACAGTACTGTGCAAGATTTTTAGGCAGGTGTGGAAAAATGCTATAAAGTATAATACTTTCAACAATAGACGTGTTAATAGATTATATTTATCAATTAAGAAGAAGGGATGGGTATCGTTTAAAATTTTATGATACCAGTTCCAAAACCAGTACCCTTAAAGGCAGGGTAGGTAAGTTTGAGAAACTAGCAAGAAACTGCTGGATTTTCCAACAGAGAAACACCAACCCCCTCCATTCTGGGCTCCTTCCAAAGGCACGCCACGTGAACGCACGTTAACGACACGCTGGAGGACGAGCAGAGTGGGACGAGCGGAAAGGAGCGGCTCACATCAGGGGTAAGAAATAATCTAACTTTATCATTATGAAAATAAACAACAAACCTGGCTGGTAGTACTCACTATCAAGCTGGCATGTTAATATTGGATAGGTTTAAAAAAGACTGACTTTGGCTAGCTAACTGTTAGCAACAGATAGCTGTGCTAACAGCTACGGTAAAATTGGCCAAAGCTAAAAAAAACAGGACCGGGGTCGAGGCGAAGAAGAGGAGGGCAGCCAGGGTCCGAGAAAGAAGAGGCAGGATGGGGAGGACGAGGTGCAAGCTAAGGAGCACATATTCTAGGACCTGCATCGAGATTCACACTCCAACAACGGCACACACATATATATTTTAATTATATATTTTAATATTAGTATATTTTCTAGTGTACTAGACTCAAAGTTTCTCTGGTGTTTCCCCCTAAGCCCTTTGGGTGTCAAAAACAAAGTGCGATATAAATGTAATCCATCGCTATTGTTATTACCATTTTATTATTGTTTACTGATTACACCACAAGTAACTCTGTGTTATGTACATTGACCTGGTGTGTAATGTGGACACAGAAGTCCTGTAGGAGAACAACAAACCCCTGTTCAATAAAAATATCTAATCATGTTAATGAACGTTCTTTCCAATTATACCACTCTTTCCAATTTGGGCTTCTAATAACTATTTATTCCAGCAATACCTGACATTACAGTAGCTACATACGTAGTAACTACATACAGTAGTTAGCATTTCCACATAGAATGCAATTAAAACAATAAATCAGCACCATCTATCTGTATTCCTCAAAATGTTAAATATTTTTTGAGTCATCACTTATAAATGTATTGAGTAAAATGCATAGGAGTACTAAAAATGCAACCTACTGTACTGTGTCAACAGCTTTTCTCCTGGCTGAACTGTGGACACAGTGGTTGTGATCCAGGCCAGCCAGCACGGTCCGATCAGGGTACACTGGTGAGACGTACAGGGTGTTGGAAGACTCCAAATCTGCAGGTGACCTGAGGACACCTGAGGACTGAAAATATTTGAAATATTTAGCAGCAGTAGAAGGCAGGTTGTTCACCGAAGGGCTGGAGAACAGTGAATGAGTGTCTGCAAGCAACAGTGAAACATGGTGGAGGTTCCTGCAGGTTTGGGGCAGCATTTCTACAAATGGAGTTGGGGATCTGGTCAGAATGAATGGTCTTCCCAATGCTGAGAATTACAGATACTTATCCATCATGCATTAACATCAGGGAGGCATCTGACTGGCCCAGAATTTATTCTGCAGCAAGACAACAAGCCCAAACACACAGCGAATGTAATTAAGAACTATCTTCAGCGTAAAGAAGAACAAGCCCTCATCTCAACATCATCCAGTCTGTCTGGGATTACATGAAGAGAGAGAGGCAACTGAGGCTGGTTGCATTGACTGAGTCATAGCATTGATTTCATTTTATGAATGCCTGCTGTGTTGTTAGGCCTGGGTGTCTGAGGCTACAGCCCCAAATGTTTTTGTGGTGTGTTACCTTTGAAACTGCTGGCTAAGGATAAATGTAAATACTACCTGCCATTAGGCAAACAGTTCTATACAAGATGGCTGTCTGATAGTTTTATTTATTTATTTATTCAAACAAGGTACAATGACAGACTCTATATGGTACAGATTAAACCACGGTGTAATTCACCTCTCAAGTAATGAACATTGGACACTTATTCAAAACAATCATCTCAGAAGAGATATTGGCACAATTTACTAATAATTAAAAGTTATAAACAAATGATAATAAATGAAGAAAAAAAAACAAGAAAAAATAAATAAGTAAAAGTTAACCAATTAAACTCAATATTAAAACTCACAAATTAGAAGGATTGGAAATAGAAACTGAAGACAAGGGGCTAGATGAAATCATATTCTGACAAACAAAATTTTCTGGCAGGGGAGCTTTGAACATTTCTAACAGATTTAAACAATATGGAGAACTCATTTCTAAGTGTATACCAAGATGGGGGGATTTTCGCAAAGCAACATTTGTTTATATAATATTTAGTAATAATGATAATATTGATCACAAATTCCATTCGTTTATCCTTTAGGACCACACCTAGTTGGACAGATGTGAAAGAAAAGATATCTATCTTTATAAGTTTGGAGGTTAGCCAGTCATGTAAGGATTTCCATAAATCTTGGACTTGAAAATGTGCTCTGTGTTTATACATTTGTTTTGCATAGGTGACATTTATCTACATCAAATTTAAATCTGGTTTTAATGAAATCATTTGAAGGATAAATTTCATTTAGAATTTTAAATTGCGTTTCTTTGTGTTTAGGAAGAAGAGGAAATTTAAGATATTTTGTTCGATATACCTGATATTTAATTTTTTTCCTCCTTGTTAAACCAGGGTATATTGTATTTAACAAGTGATGCCTCAGGAATGCATTGTTACATTTTTGGTTTAGAAAATCAACCTGGTTTATCTTTATACTTTGTAATCTTGGTGTTGGTGTGTTTTCTAGATTATTTTTAAGTAACTGAATAAAAGCCATTGGAATGTTTTGTGTTACCTTATATATAGTTAGAATAGTTTATCAAGGAGCAATCCAAATTGTATTTATCCTTAATCTCGTCCATTTTAAGTAAATTACCACATTGATCCACCAGATGCATATAGTTAGGGCCCGAGCACGACCGTGCGAGGTCCCTATTGAATTTGCTCGGATTATTATTAGGGCCCGAGCACGACCGTGCGAGGTCCCTATTGAATTTGCTCAGATTATTAGGGCCCGAGCACGACCGTGCGAGGTCCCTATTGAATTTGCTCGGATTATTATTAGGGCCCGAGCACGACCGTGCGAGGTCCCTATTGAATTTGCTCGGATTATTAGGGCCCGAGCACGACCGTGCGAGGTCCCTATTGAATTTGCTCGGATTATTAGGGCCCGAGCACGACCGTGCGAGGTCCCTATTGAATTTGCTCGGATTATTAGGGCCCGAGCACGACCGTGCGAGGTCCCTATTGAATTTGCTCGGATTATTAGGGCCCGAGCACGAACGTGCGAGGTCCCTATTGAATTTGCTCGGATTATATATTTTTAGGGCCCGAGCACGACCGTGCGAGGTCCCTATTGAATTTGCTCGGATTATTAGGGCCCGAGCACGACCGTGCGAGGTCCCTATTGAATTTGCTCGGATTATATATTTAGGGCCCGAGCACGACCGTGCGAGGTCCCTATTGAAATTGCTCGGATTATATATATATTTTTTTTTTCTGCAAAGTAGGCCCAAATGACATGGCCTAAACATACTCGAAAACTCACCAAAATTTGCAAACATGTCAGAACCGGTGAAAAATTTCGTATTCTACAAGTTTCGCACATGGGCGTGGCAAAATGACTCGCTAGCGCCACCTAGAAAATTGGAAATGATTAGCCCCTCGTTCACGTTCAACCTACATGTACGAAATTTTCTGGGGACATGTATCGTATCAAGACGCACAAAAAAGCCTCAAGAACCCATAGCCTAAAGTCAACAGGAAGTCGGCCATTTTGAATTTACGGCCATTTTTGGATGATTTACACACTTCGTACTTTAACGAACTCCTCCTAGGGATTTAGTCGGATCGACGTCAAATTTCTGCTGTGCCTTCTAAAGGCATTGACGATGAAAAGTTGTGCTATTTGCGCGTTTTCGTCAATGGGCGTGTCCGTGGCGTCGATGATTCGCAATGAAACAGGAAGTTGTTGTAACTTCAGTGTACATGCTCACATCTGGACCAAACTGTACATGTAGGATGAGAGTCCCGCCCTGAACACATGTACATGCCGACATTCACCCACAGTCATAGCGCCACCTGCTGGCAACAGAAAGTGACCTTTAACGAAGCAGCCCCCGCCGCACGTTTCACCTACGTGCACGAATTTTCTGTGGTACGTGTATCTTGTCCAGACGCACAAAAAAGTCTCTTGGAGCCATAGCCTAAACCCAACAGGAAGTCGGCCATTTTGAATTTTACGTCAAATTTTGGATGATTTACACACTTCGTACTTTAACGAACTCCTCCTAGGGATTTAGTCCGACCGACCTCAAATGTTTGCTGTGCCTTCTAAAGGCATTGAAGATGAAAAGTTGTGCTATTTGCAAGTTTTCGTCAATGGGCGTGTCCGTGGCGTGGCGTCAAAGATCAGCTCTTCGCCATGACACGGAAGTTGTCGTAACTTCAGTGTACATGCTCACATCTGGACCAAACTTGTTTTATTCTTCCTTTGTATTTATTTACCTCATTTATTTTCACCCATGGTATTTATTTCTGCCTGTCTTTTTTAAATTTTTGTATGCATTTCTGCCTCATTATGCAAATGAGGAGGGGCTGTGTCTCAAGGGGTCATCTTCTCTGCTATTGGTGGACCAGTCAGACAGGAGAGCTCCTACTCTGCCTGCAGACATCAACGATCAGATGGCTTCCTTCAGTGCGCTGAGGTGTTTAACAACTCTGAAGACAATACTACCAGCAATGTCTTCCTTCTCTTTTCACGTAGACGCTCCGACAGACAGTGCTTTCAGTTTGCTGCATGCATGGACACAGAACTGCGGTATAGGGAGAAGCACACGGTCAGCTGGCTTCAGCTAAATCTGGAGTGCACTCGTATTCAATTCTGTATGGTAAATTCAGTTTTAACGGAGCAGAGCGAGCTGACAGGCAGAGTTAGAGACTTTTTCTGTCCGTTTCTCTCTTTACAAAGACGCATGTTGCAGTCAGAGTCTTCTCTGAGATGCGAGCACGACATACAACACAATTTATCAAATTACACAACGGATATACAGTATGAAAATAAGATTGATTGGATTATACTCACAGGAAGTATAAAACCTCTTACATGGGTCTATTAAAAGTAAAGTAACACAAAAATGTCAGGGAAATTACTTTACTTAGATTTAGACTGCAGTTGTACATTTGAAATACCTTCCTACCTTTCTGATAGGAAGCCTTCTTGAGGTGGTATAAAACATTTCTTCTTATATTCTGATTTGAGTTGTGGACAACTATGACCACATGAATTAAAAAAACATTTCACTGCCCAAGTCAGCTATAACACAAGTCTTGTTTACATGCTGTACAGTATTTGACTACAGATTTTGTCCCAGGATTTATTATGCATTTCTTCTTCTTCGTTGCATGATTTAGAATAATAAGGTGAGAAATGGGTCTATTCTGAGTTCATCCTGCACTGCAGCAGCTAATAAAGTCCATTTAATCCCAAAAACGCTTTTCTTTTAGGCAGGCTGGAGCAGAAAACAACTCACCTTTCTCAAGTTGTACAGTAATGTCACATGTGTATGAAGGTGGATCAAACAAGCTAATCTTAAATGTCAAAGTAGAGAGGATCCTAGTAGGCCTATTTATTTTCATTCATTACACAATATGAATAAGCTATGCAGACAGTTGTAAAGAAAGAACATCTTTTTCTTCTGTTCTCTACTTGTTATAGTTACACAGTATTAGGGGTGTGGGCTGTATTAAAAGTATCCACTGTTCTCCCATGCTCTAACACACAGTAACGATGAAATGTGTGCTGTTCTCACATTCTTCCTCTGTATGTACACATAAACAACAAGGCAGGGAAATATAAAAGGAATTTATTTTATTGTTTGGGTACATTATTGTTCAGTGTACATGGTCACATCTGAAACAAACTTTACGTGCTTGATAACTCTCCCACCCCGCAGACATCTACACACCAATACCGATTTATATTCATAGCGGCAAGTGCTATGTAGCTCCACATAGGGGACACAGGAAGTGACATATCGCACCTTCATGCGGCGTCGGAACCGCGTAGGAAATTCACAGCCGCACCGGCAGAGCTCCAGAATATGCAACTCGGCAGGTTCACGCGCGGACGCGCTACAAGTGCGAGGGCCCGCCAAACGCTGCTTGCAGCTTTATATATTATATATATTTAGGGCCCGAGCACGACCGTGCGAGGTCCCTATTGAATTTGCTCGGATTATATATATATTATTATATATTATATTTTTTATTTTTTTTTTTTTTTTCTGCAAAGTAGGCCCAAATGACATGGCCTAAACATCTCGAAAACTCACCAAAATTTGCAAACATGTCAGAACCGGTGAAAAATTTCGTATTCTACAAGTTTCGCACATGGGCGTGGCAAAATGACTCGCTAGCGCCACCTAGAAAATTGGAAATGATTAGCCCCTCGTTCACGTTCAACCTACATGTACGAAATTTTCTGGGGACATGTATCGTATCAAGACGCACAAAAAAGCCTCAAGAACCCATAGCCTAAAGTAAACAGGAAGTCGGCCATTTTGAATTTTATGGCCATTTTTGGATGATTTACACACTTCGTACTTTAACGAACTCCTCCTAGGGATTTAGTCGGATCGACGTCAAATTTCTGCTGTGCCTTCTAAAGGCATTGACGATGAAAAGTTGTGCTATTTGCGAGTTTTCGTCAATGGGCGTGTCCGTGGCGTCGATGATTCGCAATGAAACAGGAAGTTGTTGTAACTTCAGTGTACATGCTCACATCTGGACCAAACTGTACATGTAGGATGAGAGTCCCGCCCTGAACACATGTACATGCCGACATTCACCCACAGTCATAGCGCCACCTGCTGGCAACAGAAAGTGACCTTTAACGAAGCAGCCCCCGCCGCACGTTTCACCTACGTGCACGAATTTTCTGTGGTACGTGTATCTTGTCCAGACGCACAAAAAAGTCTCTTGGAGCCATAGCCTAAACCAACAGGAAGTCGGCCATTTTGAATTTTACGTCAAATTTTGGATGATTTACACACTTCGTACTTTAACGAACTCCTCCTAGGGATTTAGTCCGACCGACCTCAAATTTTGCTGTGCCTTCTAAAGGCATTGAAGATGAAAAGTTGTGCTATTTGCAAGTTTTCGTCAATGGGCGTGTCCGTGGCGTGGCGTCAAAGATCAGCTCTTCGCCATGACACGGAAGTTGTCGTAACTTCAGTGTACATGCTCACATCTGACCAAACTGTACATGTAGGATGAGAGTCCCGCCCTGAACACATGTACATGCTGACATTCACAGACAGTCATAGCGCCACCTGCTGGCAACAGGAAGTGACTTTTAACGAAGCAGCCCCCGCCGCACGTTTCACCTACGTGCACGAATTTTCTGTGGTACGTGTATCTTGTCCAGACGCACAAAAAAGCCTCTTGGAGCGATGCCCTAAAATCAACAGGAAGTCGGCCATTTTGAATTTTACGTCAAATTTTGGATGATTTACACACTTCGTACTTTAACGAACTCCTCCTAGGGATTTAGTCCGACCGACTTCAAATTTGTGCTGTGCCTTCTAAAGGCATTGAAGATGAAAAGTTGTGCTATTTGCGAGTTTTCGTCAATGGGTGTGTCCGTGGCGTGGCGTCAGAGATCAAGTCTTCGCCATGACACAGGAAGTTGTTGTAACTTCAGTGTACATGCTCACATCTGAACCAAACTTTACGTGCTTGATAACTCTCCCACCCCGTATGGAGGACCGATCCTGACACAGTCAGAAATAAATACAGAAATAAATAAATGCTCAATAAATAAATAAGCATCCAATTAAATACACAAAAAAATAAAGTAAATAAATAAATGTAGGTAGTAATTAAATTATACAAGGAGACATAAATTTATATTTTAATTAGTGCCTTTACTTATTCACCTTTGTTATAATTACCTTATTTGTTTATTCAACTTTATTTATTACTAATTTTTTTAATGTATTTATTTATGTGTGTGTTTTAATATTTTTGTCTGTTTTATTCTTCCTTTGTATTTATTTACCTTATTTATTTTCACCCATGGTATTTATTTCTGCCTGTCTTTTTAAATTTTTGTATGCATTTCTGCCTCATTATGCAAATGAGGAGGGGCTGTGTCTCAAGGGGTCATCTTCTCTGCTATTGGTGGACCAGTCAGACAGGAGAGCTCCTACTCTGCCTGCAGACATCAACGATCTTGCCCCTCACACAGTCAGATGGCTTCCTTCAGTGCGCTGAGGTGTTTAACAACTCTGAAGACAATACTACCAGCAATGTCTTCCTTCTCTTTTCACGTAGACGCTCCGACAGACAGTGCTTTCAGTTTGCTGCATGCATGGACACAGAACTGCGGTACAGCACACAGTAACGATGAAATGTGTGCTGTTCTCACATTCTTCCTCTGTATGTACACATAAACAACAAGGCAGGGAAATATAAAAGGAATTTATTTTATTGTTTGGGTACATTATTGTTCAGTGTACATGCTCACATCTGAAACAAACTTTACGTGCTTGATAACTCTCCCACCCCGCAGACATCTACACGCCAATACCGATTTATATTCATAGCGGCAAGTGCTATGTAGCTCCACATAGGGGACACAGGAAGTGACATATACACCTTCATGCGGCGTCATAACCGCGTAGCAAATTCACAGCCGCACCGGCAGAGCTCCAGAATATGCAACTCGGCCGGCTCACACGCGGACGCGCTTATAAGTGCGAGGGCCCGCCCAACGCTGCTTGCAGCTTTAATTTTTTTTTTTTTTTTTTTCTGCAAAGTAGGCCCAAATGACATGGCCTAAACATACTCGAAAACTCACCAAAATTTGCAAACATGTCAGAACCGGTGAAAAATTTCGTATTCTACAAGTTTCGCACATGGGCGTGGCAAAATGACTCGCTAGCGCCACCTAGAAAATTGGAAATGATTAGCCCCTCGTTCACGTTCAACCTACATGTACGAAATTTTCTGGGGACATGTATCGTATCAAGACGCACAAAAAAGCCTCAAGAACCCATAGCCTAAAGTCAACAGGAAGTCGGCCATTTTGAATTTTACGGCCATTTTTGGATGATTTACACACTTCGTACTTTAACGAACTCCTCCTAGGGATTTAGTCGGATCGACGTCAAATTTCTGCTGTGCCTTCTAAAGGCATTGACGATGAAAAGTTGTGCTATTTGCGCGTTTTCGTCAATGGGCGTGTCCGTGGCGTCGATGATTCGCAATGAAACAGGAAGTTGTTGTAACTTCAGTGTACATGCTCACATCTGGACCAAACTGTACATGTAGGATGAGAGTCCCGCCCTGAACACATGTACATGCTGACATTCACCCACAGTCATAGCGCCACCTGCTGGCAACAGGAAGTGACTTTTAACGAAGCAGCCCCCGCCGCACGTTTCACCTACGTGCACGAATTTTCTGTGGTACGTGTATCTTGTCCAGACGCACAAAAAAGCCTCTTGGAGCGATGCCCTAAAATCAACAGGAAGTCGGCCATTTTGAATTTTACGTCAAATTTTGGATGATTTACACACTTCGTACTTTAACGAACTCCTCCTAGGGATTTAGTCCGACCGACCTCAAATTTTGCTGTGCCTTCTAAAGGCATTGAAGATGAAAAGTTGTGCTATTTGCGAGTTTTCGTCAATGGCGTCCGTGGCGTGGCGTCAAAGATCAAGTCTTCGCCACGACACAGGAAGTTGTTGTAACTTCAGTGTACATGCTCACATCTGCACCAAACTTTACGTGCTTGATAACTCTCCCACCCCGCTATGGAGGACCGATCCTGACACAGTCAGAAATAAATACAGAAATAAATAAGTGCTCAATAAATAAATAAGCATCCAATTAAATACACAAAAAAATAAAGCAAATAAATAAATGTAGGTAGTAATTAAATTATACAAGGAGACATAAATGTATATATTTTAATTAGTGCCTTTACTTATTCACCTTTGTTATAATTACCTTATTTATTTATTCTCCGTTATAATCTTCAACTTTATTTATTACTAATTTTTTAATATATTTATTTATGTGTGTGTTTTAATATTTTTGTCTGTTTTATTCTCCTTTGTATTTTTACCTTATTTATTTTCACCCATGGTATTTATTTCTGCCTGTCCTTTTTAAATTTCTGTCTCATTATGCAAATGAGGAGGGGCTGTGTCTCAAGGGGTCATCTTCTCTGCTATTGGTGGACCAGTCAGAAAGGAGAGCTCTAGGCCTCTCTGCCTGCAGACATCAACGATCTTGCCCCTCACACAGTCAGATGGCTTCCTTCAGTGCGCTGAGGTGTTTAATAACTCTGAAGACACTACCAGCCATGTCTTCCTTCTCTTTTCACGTAGACGCTCCAACAGACAGTGCTTTCAGTTTGCTGCATGCATGGACACAGAACTGTGGTATAGGGAGGAGCACACGGTCAGCTGGCTGCAGCTAAATCTGGAGTGCACTCGTATTCAATTCTGTATGGTAAATTCAGTTTTAACGGAGCAGAGCGAGCTGACAGGCAGAGTGAGAGACTTTTCTGTCCGTTTCTCTCTTTACAAAGACGCATGTTGCAGTCAGAGTCTTCTCTGAGTATTAGGGGTGTGGGCTGTATTAAAAGTATCCACTGTTCTCCCATGCTCTAACACACAGTAACGATGAAATGTTTGCTGTTCTCACATTCTTCCTCTGTATGTACACATAAACAACAAGGCAGGGAAATATAAAAGGAATTTACTTTATTGTTTGGGTACATTATTGTTCAGTGTACATACTCACATCTGAAACAAACTTTACGTGCTTGATAACTCTCCCACCCCGCAGACATCTACACGTCAATACCGATTTATATTCATATCGGCAAGTGCTATGTAGCTCCACATAGGGGACACAGGAAGTGACATATAGCACCTTCATGCGGCGTCGGAACCACGTAGGAAATTCACAGCCGCACCGGCAGAGCTCCAGAATGTGCAACTCGGCCGGTTCACGCGCGGACGCGCTTAGAAGTGCGAGGGCCCGCCCAACGCTGCTTGCAGCTTTAATTATTTATGCTTTTCATCGAGTTTATTTTTTTAGACTAATTGTCATTATTTCACTTCGGATTGCTGCGCTGTGTTGTTTTTTTTGTTCTGCTGGTTGAGTCTTTTCTGTTTTTCTCCACTTCTCCCCTGTTTTCCTGCATGTATCTGCGATTTTGGCAATTGTCGTGTTTTCTGTTGTTTCCTATTGTCCCCCCCCCACCCCGTTCTCTTACAGGTGCTGTCCTTTCTCTGTGGTGTCTGTTTGTGTTATGTTTGTGCCCCGCACGCCCATTTCGGCACCTGTCTCTGGCCTGGTGACAAATATATACACATACATAATTAAATAAATAATAAAGACGACAAAGGACTAAATTAAAACTCCTTTGTTAAAGCAAAATCTGTCTGGCACAACATGGTATTCAGCTCATACTGCATACCATGCTACTGGGCAGGACAGAAAAAAAGAAACCAGTTTGAGATGATTTGAGCTTTGTGACATGGTGCATTATCCTGCTGGGAGTAGCCATCTGTGGTCATAAAGTTGATGGACATGGTCAGCAACAATACTCTGTAGGCTGTCATGTTGAAAAGATGCTCAACTGGTTATAAGGGGACCAAAGTGTGCCAAGAAAATATCCCCCACACCATTACACTACCACCAGAACCGTTGATACAAGGCAGGATGGATCTATGTTTTCAAGTTGTTTACGCCAAATTCTGACCCTACCATTTGAATCAGACTCATCAGACCAGGCAACGTTTTTCCAATCTTCTATTGTTCAATTTTGGTGAGGCTATGCGAAATGTAGCCTCAATTTCCTGTTCTTAGCTGACAGGAGTGGCACCCAGTGTGGTCTTCTGCTGCTGCCCATCTGCTTCAAGGTTCGACATGTGCGTTCAGAGATGGTATTCTGCATACCCTGGCTGTAACGAGTGGTTATTTGAGTTACTGTTGTGTTTCTCCAACCAGTCTGCCCATTCACCTCTGACCTCATCAACAAGGCATTTTTGTCCACACAACTGCCGCTCACTGGATATTTTCTCTTTTTCGGACCATTCTCTGTAAACCCTAGAGATGGTTGTGCGTGAAAATCCCAGTAGATCAGCAGTTTCTGAAATACTCAGACCAGCCCGTCTGGAACCAACAACCATGCCACGTTCAAAGTCTCTTAAATTCCCTTCCTCTCCCATTCTGATGCTCGGTTTGAACTTCAGCAAGGTGTCTTGACCACGTCTACATGCCTAAATGCATTGATTTGCTGCCATGTGATTGGCTGATCAGATATTTGTGTTGATAAACAAGAGAGTAGTCATTTTGGAGATGGCAAGACAGCACACAGGAGGATCTGGAAATTATCATATATCATTATAAACTAAGATTATTTACTTTAATCTGCCACTGCAGAAAATATAATTATGTATCAAAATCAATGTTGCAATTAATAACTGACCCATCTCAGGCCCTGATAATAATAATTATCAAATACTCCTTGAATTGTATTTTATGCAAATATGTTTTTTTGCTTTGTTCGATAAAAAAAACAGTGGAGTTATGGAAACATGCTGGCGTTTAAAGGGTTAAAATCCCAAATATATAATTAAAATTTGATATGAATAATTCAGGCTTAAGTAGCTCAATTAAAGTAAAAATAAATATACTTTCCTATCACCACCCCCTGCATCAAAAGATGTTATTGAATGGGCATATGAGAAGACCTGTGCTCCTCTGGGCTCTTCCCTGTCAGCTGGCAAAGCAGCATGGGAACAGGGCATAGGTGAAAAAATCACATGAGATCTATAGAGTAATGCTCTCCTCCCAGTCCAATCCTCATATATGTGCCAAACAAGGTCTCTTCAATAAAAAATTGTGCACCATACTCACTGGACTAAAATTTACCCTAATACTGACCCTCTTTGTGATAGATGCAGACAAGCCTCTGCCTCATTGAATCACATACTTTGGTTCTGCTCATCTCTCTGCAACTATAGGTCCATTATCAAGGGTGCCTCAGGTGCCCTTTGACCCTTTGTCAGACCAACCACACTATTTGCAATAATCCTGGACACAATGAGTTTTTCAAGACTTAAAGCAGACTTTGTGGCCTTCTTGACCCTACTAGCCAGCCATACTGCTGATATTAATGATCTGTGATTTGTTTCATCACTTTTTCCTTTATTTATATATACATTTTTCTTGCATGTATAGATATGTAAATATTACATACTGTACGGTATGTACATCCGTGTGTATATATGGCCATATACCCAGGCTGATTCGGTAGAGGCTGAGCTGATTCGGTAGAGAGATGATACAGTGAATGTTTGTGTAATCTTGTGAGACTTTGTGCAATTCAAACATGGAGGCGTGCAGCTAAACAAACATTTCATTAAACAGTCAATCAGCCAATTTAAGCTAACTAACAATTGTAATAACAACCAAATCACTCTGGAGGACCTTGAAGTTTACATTGTCCAGTGTTTTCACCAAGTGGTCATGGGGAAATCCAAGAGAAACTGCACTGAAGACTCACCTAGAGCATCACCTGGAGCAGTCAAAAAACATACCTGATGAGTATCATTTGAGTAAACGTGTCAAGTAGTAACCCCCAGTCGCATCTGGAACATTGCTTGATGTTATGGAATATGTTCAAAACAGGAAGAGAGTGTGTTTCCAGAGTATAGCTACCACACTGCTAAAGTCTGCAAATATTAAATATCTGGGTGTTATTTTCCTCCTGGCTGTAACATAAGCACTTCCCTGGCAGCCTGGTGGGAATTTCTCAAAATATCTGGGTTTACCTATCCCATGCAGACTTACTCCAGTCTGGAACAATCCTGACATCCTAAGAAAATGCTAAATTACCCACTGTGGTATGACAAAGGGATAAGACACCTAGAGTATGCAATGCAGGGCAGTAACTTTATTCCATTCCAGGATCTAGTGGCACAATATGGAATTAGCAATAATAGATTTCTTAAATATCAACAGTTTAAATCCATAATTCAGGCAAGATTTAAGGATAACATAATGGACTTAGTTCTACCTCCAATGATAACAGACTTTCTTAAACTCTCGCCCCAAAACTATTATCAAAGATAAACATGGTACTGTTAAAAACAGATCGTTCAATCTCTCTCCCATTTTGAAAGTGGGACTCAGATCTGTCCATTAGTCGAGACCAAAACGTCTGGACGCAGATATGTTTAAATACTTTTAGAATGACTAAAAATCCCAATCTACAACTCATACAGTATAAAACTCTCCATAAAACACACCATATAGGACAAAGGATATTCAGAATGGGTCTTATGCAGTCAAACATCTGCCGGAACTGCTCAGGTAACATATCTGATAGTTACATGCTTGCTATGTGGCAATGTGCACCTGTCCAAAAGTTCAGGCATAAGATTTGTGAAGACCTATTGATTTGGCTAAGGTACCCCTTCCCAATTTCCCCATCACTCTGTGTGCTGGGAGACTTAAATGATGTTAGGTGGGTCCTAGGGGCTGAGTGCGTTTGGTGGCTTGCCGGGGCTGAGGGACTGTTGATGCTGTCACGGGGTGACTGCTGTCCCTTTTCTTTCGGGGGCAGTGGGGGTTGGGGGTGGTGGGCTTCTGGCCTGGGCTGAGTGGCCTTGCTTCCTGTGTGGGTGAGCCTACAGGTCTGGGCCCTAGGGGCCATGGGACCATTCAGTCCCCGGGCGGTGTTCTCACCCCTCTGGGCCTGCTCCCTTGTGGGGGGGCTCGTGCCTGGTGGTGTTGTGGGTGCTCCGACATGCGTGCGGATTGTGTGGGAGAGGTGAGATTGGGGGGGGGGGGGCTGCCTTGGGGATGTGTGGGGGCCTGTGGCTCAGGGCTTTGGATCTCTGGTTCTGGGGCGGGTCTGCACACTGGGTCCTAGGGCTGGGCAGGGTTATCGCTGGCTCTGGGTTGCTGGTGGTGCTTGAGGGGCTCTTGCTACAACTCTTCTTTCCTAAGGGGGCGGGGGACGGGGCTTAATGCTGGGGCCAGTCAGGAACCTGGCCCCAGTGGGGAGGACCATTCTAGCCTCCTTATGACCTCTATCACCTTCCCCCTTCAGTCATGTCTCACTACATACACCCATAGGACTGTGGGGGGCGGGCAGGCTGCAGGGCATTTGTTGGGTGGGGCTGCTTTATTGCGGCGTCGCCCTTCTTTGTCACCCACTGGGTGTTAATTACACATTAAACACAGAGTGCTTGGGGGATGGGAGGCTCCACTACCTGCCAGTTGTGGGGTGCCCACGTCGCAACTACCCTCCAATTTCAACTGCATCTTAGTTACCACGCACCTTATCTTCACTCCACCATACAACACTTCACAATCCATGACATGCACAACACAACACAGGGCATTGGGGTGCCGTGGGGTTGGTGTCCGGTGGGGGTGTGGCTCCCCTGGCGTGGGGGCCCGCTCTGGACCCGGGGGTCTGGGGACTCAGGGTTTTGCTTATGTCTGGGGTGTCCCTGGGCCTGTCCTCGCCGGGTCTCTCTTCAGCAGGGGTGGGGCTCCTGCTGCTGCTCTCTCACAATGGGGCCGTGCGGTAGTCCCGGGGGCACATGGCCGGTGTTGTCAGGGTGGGTTTTGGCCCTCTTCCTTGGGGGTGGCTGCCTGGGGGGGCTGGGTCCCCGTCGGGGGTCAGGACTGGCCTCGGGTTCACAGGGCTTGGGGGCCGCTGGCTCTGCCTGCACTCGAGGCAGATGGCCTTCAGCTGGGCTGGTGGACTGTCGGCCCTGGTTCTCCCGCATTCTCGCTCCCTGGCGGCGGGGAGCTCCCCAGCATAGCTCTCTGCTGTTCTCCCTTGGGGCGGGGCGTTGCTGTTGGGGTGCCCTGGCTACTGGGGGTGGGGCTCTCTGGGCGCCTCACTGGTTGATTTGGTTGCGGTTCAGGGGGCTGCGGTGCGACTGTAGGGCGATTGTCTATGCATCTTGATGCATTGTTTTTTTTCTGTGCAGGGTCTCTAGATGGCTGCTGGGCATTTAGTTTGCGCATTGGAGTGTGGGGGAGGCATCTCCTGGTCAGCTTGGAGGGACCAGTTTGGGTCCCTGGTTTTCTTCATTGGCCTCTGATCCATGGTCCCTCGTTTCGTTGATAGCCAGTTGTCGGACTCCTCTGGACACTGGAGTATAAAGTTAGTTGTCAGGATGTGGAGTGTGTGTGCAGGGCGGAGCTGTGCACTGGATTGTTCTGGGCTTGTGCCTGGTGTTCTCGGCCCTTGACGGGTGGATGGGTTGGTGGTGGGATGCAGCTGAGCTAGTAGATTTTGCTTTATTGATAGTTTGGCTGGCGTTGCATGGCGGCCGGAGAAGGTACTGTGCATAGGAGATGTTGGCTGAGACTTGCTGCTGGTGTTTTTCACCACTGGCTTTCGCCGTCGTGTTCTGCCGCTCGTCCTCTCTCATTCACTCTGCCTCGCGTGCGGGATACATGGGGGGCTGCCGGACGTTGGGTGTCGCTGTGCTCACACGGTGTGCGGTTTGAGATCATCTCTTGCACATTGATGTTGATGATTGTGTGGCGTTTTGGTGGTTTGGTTGCCCCCTCCCGTTCTCTTGCATGTTTCATTGCTTTCTGCAATTGGTGTTTTCCTCTACTATGTCCTGTGGTCCCCACACCCCATCCCCCTTCTTTTGCAGGTGTTGTCCTTTCTCTGTGGTGTCTGTTTGTGCCCCCCATCCCCATTTCTGCCCCCTCAATAAATAGATAAATAATAAAACAAAGGAGTATATTAATACTCTCTTGTTAAAGTAAAATCTGTCTGGCACAACATGGTATCCAGCTGCCTGAAGACTGGAAAAACACCAATAAAGAGTTTTGAAAAAATAAATTTAAAAAAGCCATAAGCTGTAGTGAGCTTGTTTTAATATTGTTGGTTGGTTCATAGCATTTCTCTCACTTTCATCCACAGTACTTCCTATACTAGTTACACAGATTGAAATCATCATCCTCTGATCCATGTTGAATCTTCACCCAATCATAGCCTAATTCATAATGGAAGCTATCCTTGGAGCAACAATTCCCCCAAACTAAATAACAAAATACATAACACAAGAATTTGTGTTTTAGTTGCCTAACCTTAACCATATAGTATTTGCCATAGCCACATAACAATTTAACCATACCATAGTTGTCATAGACAGCTGTTAAAAAAACTGTTGAACATGATTTAGAATTTTGCATTTTTCCAATTAACATTTTTGTCTGGTAATAGGGTTGAAAAACAAAGGTGTGTTAGTGATGTTTGGGGGTTTACTATCATTTAATTTTATTGTGTGCATGTTGCATGAATGCTCTGGATAAGTGGTTTCCTTGAACTATGGTTTTCCAATGTCTTCAGCAAACTGATAAAGACTCAGCAGCAACATTAAAGTAGTTGCATTAGACAATACTGGGGTGACATGCTCAAGATTTTGGTCGTATTTGAGAGGCCACTACTAGATACAGCAGGTATGAGTGCCAACGTATTATTAGCAGTTAAAATTAGGGGTGAAAATGTTACTTTAAATGAAATCTCCTGATTAACTGCAACCAGTAACAACTGTGAACAAATGTGAAGATTTCAAGCTTTTAATGCACAAATGTAATAAAACCAATTTAAACTTGCAGCTAACTTTGAGTTTGACAGTTTCTAAATGCCTGTGTCCTTATTTCCAGCACCCTAGGTAATTTTGGAAACCGGTGTTCAGAGCAGCTAGCAGCTGTTGACTTTCCTCCAAGAAACTTGTGGTAAAAAAGGATATTTGACTCCCCTCAGGCCAACCGTCAGCAGCACATTCAACAATAAAGAGCCAAATAATACTGTGCCTGAGGAGGTGATGTGTATGCAGCCCCCAGTGGTGCTCCACCAGCTCTGACTGCCTGCAGGCCAGTGGCACAGGCAGATATGAGGGACTGATAGAGGGAGAGAGTCAGTGATGAAGGTGCATGCATTAGTCTTATGTTCCTACGTTTTTACTGAGGATATGTTATTCTCTACATTGTGCTCCACAATGTTTCCTCACTGTTAAACAATTGGATTGTACGTCAGCACTCATTCACCTGACACTGAGAGACAGAACATACTCCTCCAAGGTAAACCACATCTATCTCATATTAGTCACCTTATATAGGTAGGTACGTAGATTTATTTTGTTTGTTTTTTATAACAGGTTATAGAGTGAAATTGAGTCTGTAACTCCCTTCTGCTACGTAGCAGACAATATACATAAATATAGAAGCAATTGTAAAAATGGTAAACAGAAATAAACAATATACAATGGAGCAGTGCTGAGGATGACTTTGAGCTTAAAAGTCTGATACCTTGGGGGGAAAGCTGCTCTGCAGTCTGGTGTAGCGGCAGCAGAAACTTCTATATCTCTTCCCAGAAGGCAGCAGGGTGAACAGGCTGTGGCAGGGGTGGGTACTGTCCTTTAGTATCCTTTGGGCTCTGCAGGCACCTCACCTCACCGATATCACTGATGCTCGGGAAATGGGTCCCAATGATCTTCTGAGCAGTTTTAATCACCCGCTGCAGAGCCCTCTGGTGCTGGGCCGTGCACATCTCATGCCATTTTTGATGTTTTCAGTCGTGGATGCTTTCTATTGCTCCTCTGTAAAAGCTCAAAGGAAATTGGTGTGGAATTTGGACTTCTTAAGCTTCCTCAAGAAATACAGTCGTTTCTGAGCTTTCTTTACCAGCGTGGAGATGCGAGATGACCATGTCAGGTTCTCTGTGATGCTGATTCCCAGGAATCTGAAACTGCTCACCTGCTCCACCTCAGTACCACTGATGTAGACAGGAGTGTGTGTCTTTATCTCCTTTTTCCTGATATCAACGATCAGCTGATACATCATATGAAAGTCCTGCGGATGTTCTCTCTGATTCCTGCTGCCTATGGACTTAATAGAGTGGCTACCGCAGTTGGTTTAAGTTACACATCTTAAGAAACTGTTGGGATTGTTGTGTGCGGTGCGGTCTGCTTGCTAGCAGCTAGTCTGCTTGCTGTCATCAGCCTGCGTACAAACATTCATCAGCCGGTGGGGAGCTGTGGAGGATGGTCTGATGTGCATATGTGATGTGCATGAGGCTGTCAAGCATCAGCTGTGGGAGCCATGGAGTCCAGCACAAGTGGGCTCAAACAGGAGCCAGCCCTCCTTCTTTTCTTGCCTCAGGTTGCTGACAGATGCCTGTTCTGGAGAAGCTGTGGAGGCATCACCTGTCCAGAGACAGCAGGGGAGAAGGATGGTGTTGATGAATGCTCGCTGCATTGCAAAAAGTGCCTTCATACTGAATAATCTATTCTCCTCTAAAGACTTGGATTTCCTGTTTCTGAGACTTGGCAGAGGATCTTGGTCATACTTGTACTTTTATCAGCACGCCCAGGAACTCTGACTGGGGTGGAGAACTCACTGTGGTCTTCAGAAACTGAAGATGATGGTGAGTACTGGGGCTTTCTCCTCGTATGAACTAGAAATGACCAAAGTTGGTCGTTCAAACCCGTTTTATTGCATTTTAATTTACAGACCCCTGGTCTCATAGTTCTTTCATGTCTGAATAAGGTTGGACAGAGTTTTAGTAGTTGGTGTTTTTAATTCACATTGATTACATTTCTTGTAGCCTCGCGGCGGTTTTTCAAAGTGTCACTGAATCCTTTAACTCTATCCACACGTGTCTGGTCCCACACACATTAGGGGTCATATCTAGGATCTTGTTTTTACCCTTGGTTTAATATTGACTCTATTTGATCGGAGTAGCTACATGTGTTTTGCTCAACCTGTCTATTAATTTGTCCAGTAAACATGGAAGTTGTTCTTGTATCATAAATCGCCTTACACAGAAGTTTTCTGCAGCAATTGCCCCGTGACCAGTGCTGTCTTCTCATGCTGACTTTGGTTGTCCATTGTTTTGGATAATGTGGCTCCTAGGAAAATGAAACTTATTCCCTCCATAAATTCATCCCCCTGGTTAATGACACTATTGCTGTTTTCTGGTGTATATGTCAGAGAGTAGAGCGACTGTGGAAATCTACCAAGCTCAATGTCTTTGCCTGTATTACAAAGACCTTTTAATATAGTTGAACAACATGGTTAAGGATGAGAGTACTTCTTGCTTTGCCAACCTAATTTTCTCCAGCAAACGCAAAGAAAGTCTTGTTTGACACCCTCAACAATATTGTTACTCCTGCACCTCCTGATGTCCCTGTCTTTTCAAATCAGGATTGCAGTCACTATCCACTCATTTGATCATTTTATTTTATGAATTATTGACCATCATATAAATCTTTGACATGTTTCTGATCATTCTAGATCATTCACACTTTTATATCATCCCGGCTAGACTACCACAGTTCCCTTTCCACTGCCTCAGGAAGTCTACAATGGTCCAGAATGCTGCTACAAGGTTGCTGACCAGGTCCTGCAGGTCGTCTCACATCACACCCATTCTGTCGTCTTTACATTGGATCCCCTTCTGGCTCAGGATTCATTTTATGGTTCTTGTTTTCACATATAGAGCCCTGCATGGTCAGCACCTGTGTACATCTCTCACCTGCTGCAACCTTGTATCACCAGTAGTTCTTAGGTCTTTCCAAGTCGTTCGTCACACTCAACTGAAAACAAAACGCGACCAACTTTGGTGGCTCCGATATTGTGGTACATCCTCCTGTAGACTTTCTGTGGTCTCTGTTGACGCCTTTAAAAAGTAGCTGAAGACTATTTATTCAAACGTGCCTTTGTCTTGCCTCTTGCTGTTTGTAATGTTTTAATGTTGTTTTTATGTTTATTGTGTTTCTTTACTGTTTGTATGATTTTAATCATTTTACTCTTGTGAAGCACTTTATGACCTTGCCCTGTGAAATGTGCTATACTAAATAAATGTATCCTGCAGTCAGCATTTTCCTGAGGTTT
>NW_024040040.1:24613134-24637497 GCF_014851395.1 Micropterus salmoides | reverse complement strand
GCATATGTGATGTGCATGAGGCTGTCAAGCATCAGCTGTGGGAGCCATGGAGTCCCAGCACAAGTGGGCTCAAACAGGAGCCAGCCCTCCTTCTTTTCTTGCCTCAGGTTGCTGACAGATGCCTTGTTCTGGAGAAGCTGTGGAGGCATCACCTGTCCAGAGACAGCAGGGGAGAAGGATGGTGTTGATGAATGCTCGCTGCATTGCAAAAAAGTGCCTTCATACTGAATAATCTATTCTCCTCTAAAGACTTGGATTTCCTGTTTCTGAGACTTGGCAGAGGATCTTGGTCATACTTGTACTTTTATCAGCACGCCCAGGAACTCTGACTGGGGTGGAGAACTCACTGTGGTCTTCAGAAACTGAAGATGATGGTGAGTACTGGGGCTTTCTCCTCGTATGAACTAGAAATGACCAAAGTTGGTCGTTCAAACCCGTTTTATTGCATTTTAATTTACAGACCCCCTGGTTCTCATAGTTCTTTCATGTCTGAATAAGGTTGGACAGAGTTTTAGTAGTTGGTGTTTTTAATTCACATTGATTACATTTCTTGTAGCCTCGCGGCGGTTTTTCAAAGTGTCACTGAATCCTTTAACTCTATCCAACACGTGTCTGGTCCCACACACATTAGGGGTCATATCTAGGATCTTGTTTTTACCCTTGGTTTAATATTGACTCTATTTGATCGGAGTAGCTACATGTGTTTTGCTCAACCTGTCTATTAATTTGTCCAGTAAACATGGAAGTTGTTCTTGTATCATAAATCGCCTTACACAGAAGTTTTCTGCAGCAATTGCCCCGTGACCAGTGCTGTCTTCTCATGCTGACTTTGGTTGTCCATTGTTTTGGATAATGTGGCTCCTAGGAAAATGAAACTTATTCCCTCCATAAATTCATCCCCCTGGTTAAATGACACTATTGCTGTTTTCTGGTGTATATGTCAGAGAGTAGAGCGACTGTGGAAATCTACCAAGCTCAATGTTCTTTGCCTGTATTACAAAGACCTTTTAATATAGTTGAACAACATGGTTAAGGATGAGAGTACTTCTTGCTTTGCCAACCTAATTTTCTCCAGCAAACGCAAAGAAAGTCTTGTTTGACACCCTCAACAATATTGTTACTCCTGCACCTCCTGATGTCCCTGTCTTTTCAAATCAGGATTGCAGTCACTATCCACTCATTTGATCATTTTATTTTATGAATTATTGACCATCATATAAAATCTTTGACATGTTTCTGATCATTCTAGATCATTCACACTTTTATATCATCCCGGCTAGACTACCACAGTTCCCTTTCCACTGCCTCAGGAAGTCTACAAATGGTCCAGAATGCTGCTACAAGGTTGCTGACCAGGTCCTGCAGGTCGTCTCACATCACACCCATTCTGTCGTCTTTACATTGGATCCCCTTCTGGCTCAGGATTCATTTTATGGTTCTTGTTTTCACATATAGAGCCCTGCATGGTCAGGCACCTGTGTACATCTCTCACCTGCTGCAACCTTGTATCACCAGTAGTTCTTAGGTCTTTCCAAGTCGTTCGTCACACTCAACTGAAAACAAAACGCGACCATAACTTTGGTGGCTCCGATATTGTGGTACACTCCTCCTGTAGACTTTCTGTGGTCTCTGTTGACGCCTTTAAAAAGTAGCTGAAGACTATTTTATTCAAACGTGCCTTTGTCTTGCCTCTTGCTGTTTGTAATGTTTTAATGTTGTTTTTATGTTTTATTGTTGTTTCTTTTACTGTTTGTATGATTTTAATCATTTTACTCTTGTGAAGCACTTTATGACCTTGCCCTGTGAAATGTGCTATACTAAATAAATGTATCCTGCAGTCAGCATTTTCCTGAGGTTTCTTGATGTAAAATTGCTTCAGTGAGTAGCTTGTAGTGTATCATGATATTTTAAAGTGTAGTGTTGTAATACTAATATTATACAATAAAACTATTATAAATCCATCATTAACATAATGACATAGGCGGTTGGGACACTTTCACAATTAAAACATGGTGAATGCAAAAAGCCTGCCAGACAGATGTCAGAAAAAGAACTAGATTTAAATGCTGGTTATAAAACTACTAACTTACTGCAGACCTTGATGAATTTGAAAAAGTGCAATATTCATGGAATGGGAATGGATGGCATTCAGAAAATGTGAGAAAGTATTCATTGGTACCATTTCTGGTGCTTTCCTAATGATGGCAAAGAAACATACTAAAAGCTTTTAGGTTGTAAAGAGGCGACTGCCAAGGTTGAAACCAGAAGTGACACCTCAGGAGCACAGAACTGGAGCTTCCCTCCAACTCCCCTCTGATGGATAAATATGTCTTCAGGAGAAAATGACGGAGAAAAAGTTTAAGCACATGAAAGGACAAAATTACACCACTATGTGATATCTATTGCATGTCATTATACTTGATGTAATACATATGAAAGATTCTCATATTCCTCATGAGCTGAGGACCAAGCTAGTGTGGAACATGTTGCAATTGACTTGAATAAGGCAAATGAGCTAATAATAACACTAAATATGGATAGTTTGACAGAATATTGTGTTAGGAATGTGTCTCACACATGTAGGGCAGAAAGTTTTCTGCAGCTTTGAAATTTGAAACACTATTTTAAATCACTTTGAAAGGATTTTGGTTGCACACTGTAATGGCAATTTTTCCTCGCTTTACCTTTAGCTTTACCAATCTCTTTGCCATCGTGCACAGGTAGGAGTGAAATTTTTACGCAGACACACAAGATGATTTTCCAGAGAGATTATTGCAGTTGAGGTTCGTGGTTTATTGGAGGACTAAATAGTACAAACAGATGAACATACTGGTTGATTTCTTAACTTGTTTCCAGTTGTTTGCATGTGGTCTGGCTCTGTGGTCTGTTGAGAATTGCTTGTGCTCCCCCTACCTATGCCTCCCACTTCCTGTCACCTATGCCGTCTATATACACCCATGTGCATCTAATCACTGCCACCCAGTGTCCAAAATAATATAAATAAATACTAATCTAAACAAAAATAAAATACCATACCAACAATAAACATAAATGGCTCCTACACACCGGCCCCTAATTGTCTTATATAACAATTACCAAAAAATAATTAAAGGCGCTATATACATTACACCTTTTTTTTTTAATACACACTTTTTTATAAACAACGAAAAAAAAGTAATGTGTTGGCAATTAATCTTCTTTAGTGATTCTTCTGTCTTCTTTTTTCAAAATAGTCATTTTTTAGGGCCAGAGGTTCCAGAACATGGCACCTGTTAGGATCTAGTCTTTACCACCAGTCCTTGCTGTGTCTAAATGTCAGTCTCTTTAATCAGACATATCTTTGTTATTGGTCTTTCCAGTACGTTGTTTTTTGTCTGAAGTCGAACGGTATGCACAAGGCCTTGTGTGTCTGCTTTCGTCTCCAGTATTCTGCCCATTAACCAGGAGACTCGTGGTGCAGTGGGGTCAACCACCACAACTATGTCACCTGGAGCAAAGTTCCTTTTCACCTTTAACCGCTGCTGTCGTTCTTGGATTAAAGGTAAGTACTCCTGTGTCCACATTTTCCAGAAGAGATCTGCCATGTATTGCACTTGTCTCCATCTGCGCCTTAGGTATAAGTCCTCTTTTACGAAGAGTCCAGGCGGTAGTATTGGCTTGGTTTTCAACAGAAGAAGGTGGTTTGGGGTGAGTGCTTCCAGGTCCATTGGGTCCAAGCTTTGTAATGGGTCGATCATTTAAAATTGCTTCAACTTCACAAATTAAAGTTTGCAATCTTCATCATCCAGAACTTGTTGGCTAAGAACAGATTGCAGCATGTTTCGAACCATGCGGATCAAACGTTCCCATACACCTCCGTGATGAGATCCTGCTGGGGGGTTAAAGTACCACTTTATTCCCTTCTGAAGCATAGCAGTCTGGATTTTGTCCTGATTCAAGGCATTGAGTGCTTCTCTCAATTCTCTTTCAGCTCCAATAAAATTTGTGCCATTGTCTGATCTTAAAGACAACACTTGACCTCGTCGACAAATAAATCTTTGTAATGCATGGATGCAGGAGTCTGTGTCAAGAGTATATGCAACTTCAAGATGTACTGCCCTGCTTGCCATGCAGGTGAAGATTACGCCATATCTTTTAACTAGACTTTGTCCTCTCTTGATCTCTATAGGACCGAAGTAGTCTACTCTTACATCTGTAAATGGAGGCTTGTCTGGTAGAATCCTTTCCAGGGGTAAGTCTGCCATTTTCTGCTCTCCAACTCTTCCCTGCTGTCGTTTGCACACAACACAGTCTGTTATGATACTTCTTGCTGCCGAGTTAGCTTTGATAATCCAGTATTTTTTACGGAGTCGAGACAGCATATGATTTCTTCCTCCGTGGCCAAGTTGTTCATGGATATGTCGTAGCAATAGTGTGGATATGTGCAGGTCTTTAGAGAGAATAATTGGGTGCTTGGCCTCTTCGGGCATCGCTAGTTTACTCAGGCGACCACCTACTCTCAGAAGTCCATCATCCAACACCGGGTCCAGTTTATACAGATGACTGCTTCTTTTAACACCATTTTTACCAGTTTCTAGTGTAGATAGTTCTTCTTCAAAGCTTTGTCTTTGACTAAAAGAGATGACTGGACGTTCTGCTTGCACCAGATCCTCAGGATGTAAACACTGTCTTCGGAGTGTTGCTTTAAAGACTTGCATCTTCTTTAGTTGGCTGGACTCATCTTTAAAGTTACTCGCAGCAGTCTGAATCTCCATAGTTTTTCTAGTCAGCAGTAGGATAGTTTTTTTTACCTACACATGTACAAGCTGAAAAAAAAATATAATGACCTGTGTGTACAAAATAACCTTCTGAAAGCCAAAGTTAACGACTTAGAGGGCCGCTCGAGAAGACAAAATTTTAAAATTGTGGGCCTGCCAGAGAAAATTGAAAAAGGCTCTCCATCCGCATTCGTTTCCGACTTGCTACCTAAACTCCTGTGAGCTGAGCATTTCCCTCGGGGAATTAAAGTAGACCGTGCCCACCGCATCGGCGCACCGAGCAACCGGCCTCGAATCATGATCGCCAGGATACACCACGACACCGTGAAGGAGAAAATAATCCGGGTGGCTCGCAGTAAAGGTCCGCTAAATTACGATGGGCAGCGCATCAGCATTTTTCCAGACCTTACAGCAGAGGTGATGAAGGACCGCAGTTTGATGCAGTTCGGCTGAACCTTAAGGAGGCCGGTATCCGGCATAGGTTTCTGTTTCCTGCACGTCTGATTTTCACTTATGCTGGTCAAACCAAAATATTTGAATCACCAAAAGAGGCAGCCACCTATGCGTACAATCACCTACAGACTCCAACAACTGAAGGCACCGAATGACCAGGATACCGCCAACGCCACGGGATATGGTATGATATGGGGGCACAGGTTTGCGTGTAGGCTATATATAGGCTATATATATTATTACTTTTTTTTTCTTCTCCTTATGGAAAAATGGACCATATGAACAGTGAGGCAAAAGCCGGCATGTTTTTTGCAATATTATAGAACTCAGGGTTTACGTTCAGTTCTGTTGCCTGTCCGCTGGTTATTAAATATTGTATATAGAAAACGAAAACAAGTCAAAGTCTGCAGTACTTGATGCGCACAAGGCCTTTTTATCAGGTTGATTGGAAATATATGCTGTTAACACCAAGGGAATTTGGCCTGGGTCTTAAAGTCTTAACTCATGGGTAAAAATGCTTTATGCGCATCCAACCGCATCAGTTCTCACCAACTCAGACAGATCCAACCCCTTCAGTCTGTACCGTGGTGTTAGACAGGGTTGCCCTTTGAGCCCTCTGCTGTTTGCTTTGTGTATTAGCCCCTTGCAATAACCATCAGATGTAATCCAAAAATTATCCCGATACATCTGGGCAAAATAGATCATTATATAGCGCTGTACGCTGATGGCGTAATCCTGTTTTTATCACCACTATTGGTCCAAATTAAAAATTTTGGAAAGCTGTCAGGATATACTATAAACTGGCAAAAATGTGAATTTATGCCTCTAACTCAGTGGTTCTCAACCTTTTTTGGGACAGCGCCCCCCTATGCATTATCCAGGTCCCTTACCGCCTCCCATCAAAGTAGATGTTTGCTATTTGCCCTGAATATTGTTGATTTTTTTTATTGTTACTATTGACTGCTGACGTACTGCGGTAAGCGTGTCGACTCATTTCCGTTTCCGGTGCTTGTGTGTTGGTACCGTGTTGTGCTGCTCTCGCTAAATAACAGTTACATTTGTTAGATTACAGCAGCCAACTGTCCGCTAAACACTTATTCTTACAGTAATTTTGCCTAAGCACTCACAGTTCTTTCCATCTTTTAGTGACTGCTGTTCAATCTCATAGTTGTTCTAAAGTTTTGGTAGCTGACGCCACCGTACTTTAGCTTAGCCGTTAGCGACTTCAGCTTAGCAGCTAGCGATGGCTTCTCCTTCTCCCTCTCTCTCTCATACTTTCTCCTGCTCGGTGTGTCAGATGTTCAGTTACTCCTCTGCCTCCTTTAGCGGTAATGGTACGTGTAATAAGTGTAGTTTATTTGTAGACATGGAGGCGAGGCTCAGTGATTTAGAAGCCCGGCTCCGCACCTTGGTAGATCAGTCTTTAGCTACTGTAGCTAGCCAGTCCCCGGTAGTCGGTGCGGAATGGCCTGAGTTAGCCTCTGGTAGCCGTCCCCCGGGATTTCCTGAGCAGCCAGGAAGGGGGGGCTGGGTGACTGTCGAAGGAGGAATAGTCGTAAGCAAGTCCATGGGGCACCATCAACATGTTCACGTTTCTAACAGATTCTCCCCACTCAGCGACACACCCGCTGAGAAACCAACTCTGATCATTGGCAGCTCCATATTGAGAAACGTGAAGTTAGCGAAGCCAGCGGCCATAGTTAAGTGCATCCCTGGGGCCAGAGCGGGCGACATTGAGTCTTATTTGAAATTGCTGGCTAAGGATAAACGTAAATACAGTAAGATTGTTATTCACGTCGGCGGTAATGACTCCCGGTTACACCAATCGGAGGTCAAAAGATTAATGTTGAGTCGGTGTGTACATATGCAAAAACAATGTCGGACACCGTAGTTTTCTCTGGACCCCTGCCAAATGTGACCAGTGATGTATAGCCGCATGTCGTCATTCCGCCGCTGGTTGTCGAGGTGGTGTCCAGCAAACGATGTGGGCTTTGTAGATCATTGGCAGACTTTCTGGGGAAGACCTGGTCTGATTCGGAGAGACGGCATCCATCCTACTTGGGAAGGAGCAGCTCTCATTTCTAGAAATCTGGCCATGTTTATTAGTGGACCAAATCCATGACAACCCAGAGTTGAGACCAGGAGGCAGTGTCGCAGTCTAACACACTTCTCTGCCCTTCTAATTCAGCAGTTACCCACC
Organism: Micropterus salmoides; assembly: GCF_014851395.1. NCBI lineage: Eukaryota > Metazoa > Chordata > Actinopteri > Centrarchiformes > Centrarchidae > Micropterus > Micropterus salmoides. The sequence goes on along the minus strand of NW_024040040.1, from coordinate 24,630,087 downwards.
CAAAACCCTACGCAGAGTCGCAGTCTAACACACTTCTCCGCTCCTCCATTTCAGGAATTACTTAGTGAAAATCCTATAGTGACGGTGTCTACCCCCCGACCATCGAAATTATTTAAATCAAAGGTAAACAGAAGAGGAGCTGTACATAAAAACCTCAAAAAAAATTAAAACCACAAGAGCAATAGCGCAAACGAATAGGAGAGTTAAATGTGGACTCTTAAACATCAGATCTCTCTCTTCTAAAGGTGTACTAGTAAATGAACTAATATCAGATTATGATATTGATTTATTTTGTCTTATTGAAACCTGGCTGGGTGATGGAGAATATGTTATCCTAAATGAATCCACCCCTCCCAGTCATATTAATACTCACATTCCTCGAGGCACAGGCCGAGGAGGTGGAGTTGCAGCTATCTTCAACTCTAGCCTACTAATCAGCTCTAAACCTAAACTAAACTATAACTCATTTGAAAGCCTTGTTCTTGGTCTTTCGCACCCAAGTTGGAAATCACTGCAACCAATTCTCTTCGTTATAGTGTACCGAGCACCAGGCCCGTACTCTGAATTCTTATCTGAATTTGCTGAGTTTTTGTCAACTTTAGTCCTTAAAACGGACAAAGTTATTATTGTAGGGGATTTTAATATTCATGTGGACGTTGAGAACTGTACTGCATTTATCGCTCTGTTAGATTCCATTGGCTTCTCTCAGAGTGTTCATGAACTGACTCACTGTTTTAACCACACCCTCGACCTTGTTTTGGTATATGGTATTGAAATTGAACATTTAATAGTGTTCCCACAGAATCCCTCTTTGTCCGACCACTGTTTGATAACTTTTGAGTTTGTATTGCTGAACTACACGCCATTGGGCAAACATTTCTATACAAGATGTCTGTCTGACAGTGCTGTAGCTAAATTTAAGGATGCGATTCCATCAGCTCTAAATTCATTATCAAGTCGCAAAGTAACAGAGGACTCCTATGCTAATTTCAGTCCCTCCCCAATTGATCATCTTGTTGATAGTGCTGCAGGCTCGCTGTGAATGACACTTGACTCTGTAGCACCTCCAAAAAAGAAAATAATAAAACAAAGACGGTTAGCTCCATGGTATAATACTGAAACACGCAAATTAAAGCAAATATCGCGGAAACTTGAGAGGAATTGGCGTTTCACCAAACTGGAAAATTCTCGTTTAATTTGGCAAGATAGTCTTAAAACTTATAGGAAGGCCCTCCGTAATGCCAGAGCAGCGTACTACTCGTCATTAATAGAGGAAAATAGGAACAACCACAGGTTTCTTTTCAGCACTGTAGCCAGGCTGACAGAGAGTCACAGCTCTATTGAGCCAAGTATTCCCATAGCTCTCAGTAGTTTCGACTTCATGAGCTTCTTTAATGATAATATTCTAGCTATTAGAGACAAAATTCACCAAGACCTGCCCTCAACTGGAACCGAATTATCTCTAAACTCAGGAACCTTAGAAACAGCTGTAGAACCAGATATATGTTTAGACTGTTTTGTTTCCCTCAATCTTTACCAACTAACTTCAATAATTTCTTCATCTAAACCATCAACCTGCCTCTTAGACCCCATCCCGACTAGGTTGCTTAAAGATGTTTTACCCTTAGTCAGCACTTCTATGCTAGATATAATCAATCTATCTTTATCAACAGGCTATGTACCACAGTACTTTAAAGTAGATGTAATTAAACCTCTTCTGAAAAAGCCCAAACTTGGTCCGGATGTTTTAGCCAACTATAGACCTATATCTAACCTTTCTCTCTAAGGTTCTGGAGAAAGCAGTTGCTAAACAGCTGTGTGACTTTCTACAGAGCAATAGTTTATTTGGGGATTTTCAGTCAGGATTCAGAGCTCATCATAGCACAGAGACAGCACTGGTGAAAATTACTAATGACCTCCTTATTGCATCAGACAAAGGACTTGTCTCTGTACTGGTTTTATTAGTGCTGCATTTGATACCATTGACCATCAGATCCTATTGCAGAGACTGGAACATTTCATTGGCATTAAAGGAACCGCTCTAAGCTGGTTTAAGTCCTATTTATCAGATCGACTTCAGTTTGTACATGTTAACGATGAGTCCTCCATGCATGCCAAAGTTAGTCATGGAGTTCCACAAAGATCTGTCCTCGGACCAATCCTCTTCACTTTATATATGCTTCCTTTAAGGCAATATTATCAGGAAATATTCCTTATGCAGATGATACTCAGTTATATCTATCGATCAAACCAGATGAAACTCATCAGTTAGCTAAACTTCAAATGTGCCTTCAGGATGTTAAAATCTGGATGACCTGTAATTTTCTAATGTTAAACTCAGATAAAACTGAAGTTATTATTCTGGGGCCTAAGCACCTCCGTGACGCATTATCTAAAGATATAGTTTCCCTTTATGGCATCGCCCTGGCCTCCAGCACCACTGTGAGGAATCTTGGAGTTATCTTTGATCAGGACATGTCGTTTAAGTCTCACATTAAGCAAATTTCAAGGACCGCCTTTTTTCACGTAATATTGCGAAAATCAGGAACATCCTGTCTAAAAATGATGCAGAAAAACTAGTCCATGCATTTGTTACTTCTAGGCTGGATTACTGCAATTCCTTATTATCAGGCTGCTCGAAAAAGTCCATTAAGACTCTTCAGCTGATTCAGAATGCTGCAGCTCGTGTTCTGACAGGAACCAGGAAAAGAGATCATATTTCTCCTGTTTTAGCTTCTTTGCATTGGCTTCCAGTAAAATCGAGAATAGAATTTAAAATCATTCTTCTTACCTACAAAGCTCTTAATGGTCAGGCACCATCTTATCTTAGAGAGCTCCCAGAATGCAGGGTTACTTGTGGTTCCTAGAGTCTCCAAAAGTAGACTAGGAGCCAGAGCGTTCAGCTATCAAGCTCCTCTCCTGTGGAACCAGGTTCCAGTTTGGGTTCAGGAGGCAGACACCATCTCCACATTTAAGAGTAGGCGTAAGACTTTCCTTTTTCATAAAGCTTATGGCTCAGGTTAGTCCCGAAGAATCCCTTTGTTATGCTGCTATAGGCCTAGACTGCCGGGGGATTTCCTATGATGCACTGAGCTCCTCTCTCCTCTACTTTCTCTCCCTCTGTATGCAACCTCATCCCATTATTGCATGTTACTAACACAACTTCTCCCCTTTCCGGTAGTCTTGTGCTTTCTCTTCCCTCTCCTCTCTCCTCCTATCACTTCCTGCAGGTGTTTCTGGGTCTGGTGCTGTGGAGTCTGGATCTGTGGCTCACGGGTCACCTGCTGCCCCCGTGTTCCTGCTCGACACCCTCTGCTACAACAACTACTGTTACTAGTCCTATTGTTATTATTGTTATTATAATCATTAACATTACGATTGTTATCATTAACACTACTATAAATATCTGTACCATTTTTCACTTAGTGTATAGCAACATCACCTTTACTGTCTGTGCCTCTGTGTGTGTATATTGTGTAGGCTGCCTCTCTCTCCTTCCATCCCTCTCTTTTTCTCTCTGTTCCTCTCCTGCCCTCTCTCTCTCGCTCTCTCTCTCTCCCCTCTCTCTCCTTCACCCCAACCGGTCGAGGCAGATGGCCGCCCACCCTGAGCCATGGTTCTGCTCGAGGTTTCTGCCTCTTAAAAGGAAGTTTTTCCTTGCCTCTGTCGCCTAGTGCTTGCTCCTGGTGGGAACTGTTGGGCTTCTGTAAATAGCATCATAGCGTATGGTCTAGACCTGCTCTTTTATGAAAAGCGCTGTGAGATAACTGTTGTTGTGATTTGGCGCTATATAAATAAAACTGAATTGAATTGTTATTAAAAACACGGAAAAGGTAACAAAAAAGCCATGTGAAAAGTAATTATATTTAACTAATAAGTGAACGTTCCTCCCAGAAACTGTGTCTGAAGCCAGATACTGTTTTCTTGGATGGGGCACTTAATAAGTGGTGGGTATGGGGGTCCTCACCCAGAAGATTTTGAGCATTAAACACTTAATTTCCTGCATTCTGATGAAAATTTCTCCTCCAATTTCTGCCTTTTCTGCACCAATTTATGGTGGAAATGTCTAAAAATTCAGGTGGCAGGTGACAATTCAAAATATATAATTATAATACAATATAATCTAGTGAGGCTCTCAGGCATTCTTATTGCTTTTAAATATTTTTCTCCTGTAGATCAACTTATTTAATTAGCCTATTTAAAGAGAACTCATAATATTTTACTACATGCCCTATACTGCATTACGTTACTGATACGCTGGAAGTATCCCCTCAACGTCTAACAGACAAAACTGACTGAGACGAGGAGGTGCTCTTGCCGGGGGAAAACGAAACTAACCGACAACACCTGTGATCAGACAGAAAGCTCACGAATAATTCCACACACGTTAACTTCAGCACCTCTGATTAAGTGCCGCTTACAATCCCCAACAGAGCAAGACAGGGCTTCAGTTTTTAACGTTACATGTTTTATAGCCTACTGAAACTACAGTAGCCTATATGTCCGCTTTGGCACAAGCTGTCAGCGACTCACAGCGCGAGGTGGGTGCACGTCACTCGCTGGTGTCGCAGCGAAGTTGCTTTCAGTTTGAGTCCGACAGCGGAATATCCCTCTTATGAATGTGTAACCACTGCGATAACAAAATGTTCACGGTGTATTCCTCAGAGAAATAAGCACTTTTCCACCAAGAAAGAGAACGTCAATTTTCCAGAGTTTACACAGTAAACGCCCTGTGGGTAAAATTTTAGAGATGAGTTTCGTCCAGTCGCAGTGGACTAAACTGGCAGGTTTTAATGTCGCAGACCACAGTTTTTTGCAAGTAGTTTAAAGTTTAAACTCGTATTGTTGTGGATCTTAAGTGTAAACTCGCCTTAGAATTTCCAACCAACAAATGCCCCCCATTGTCCTCGGAACGCCCCCTGGAGGTGGTACCGCCCCCGTTGAGAAACACTACTCTAACTGATAACTTAGACCCCAACTTTTTCATGAATCTACCAGTAAAAGTGATCACCCATATTAAGTATCTTGGAACTACAATCCCCAAACAATCTGATCAGCTTTATACATTGAACTACAAAGCTCTGATTGACAAACTTAAAAGTGATATTGAACTCTGGCCAACACTCCCAATGTCAATAACTGGCAGAATTAATGCTATGAACCTTACCCAGATTTTTATACATATTTCAGAACATACCCACACCGCACAAGTAAGAAGCACCTTTGCGAGTCAAAAGAACTGGGCGGACTAGCGCTCCCTTTATTCCAGTACTATGATTGGGCAGCTAATGCACAAGCACTTGTATACTGGCAGCTAGCCTATCCTGTAGAACCCAATGACGCCACCCCATCATGGCTCACCATCGAACAGGACATCACTGGAACCTCTCTCCCGGCATTACTCAATACAACAAAAAGAAGTCCGGGACCATTCATTAAAGGTGTGGTACCAAATTAAAAAAACATTCAATCTAACAAACATTTATAGTTTTGCCCCCATTTGTCACACTCATGCATTTCACCCCTCTCAGTCAGATCCGGTTTTCTCTATCTGGAAAGGGAAAGGCTTGACTACCATAAAAGACCTGTATATTGAAAATGTTTTCGCCTCATTTGACCAACTCAAAGCCAAATTTGACTTACCGCCTTCTCACTTTTTCAGATACTTGCAAGTCAGGAACTATACTAGAGCAAACATTTTAAATTTTGAAACTTATAACTCACCAGATGACGTCTACTCTCTCTTAGCGAAGGAACCTGAGACCAAAAAGCTGGTGTCCATGTTTGTAATTGCGTTTGCAGCTGAAACTGCTCCAAGTACACAACACCTGAGAGAGTGCTGGGAGAGGGAAATAGGTACCGTCATCCCAGAGGATGCATGGTCTAAATGTCTGTATAGCATACACGCATGCTCAATTAACTCAAGACACCAGCTAATTTAATACAAGGTTGTTCATGGGTTAAACTGCTTTGCCATTCTTTTCATCCACTTCGCCATTATGTGTAAATGTAAATAGTCCACTGGTACATTGGCACATATGTTCTGGTTCTACAACAAACTTCTGAGATTTTGGTGTGAGGTTTTTCACTTTTATTCTGAGGTTTATGGATATGATCTCCTTCCGGACCCTGAGACAGGCATCCTTGGTCCTTGGCTGGTCTCACCAGCTCGAGACTCTTAGCCACTGGAAGGCTCTCTCAATCCGGTATGGGATGGTGATTGCTAAGAAAATTATTCTTAAAGTCTGGAACAAAGATGTCTCCAAGTTTTGAAGCTTGGCTCACAGAGCTATCAGATAACTTATATTTTGAAAGAATCCGATTTGAGTTATTAGGGATATCAGACAGATTCCATCAGATATGGCAACCTTTTCTTGGCCATATTACAAAGCGAAGAGGAACCTCATGACACCTCAATCCTGACTGTGTTTGAATATGTACTTGTTTGTAATTTTTGAACTAACTGTATAATTTTATCACAGCTGCGGATAGCCACAGAAACTATTGCTATAGAGTACAGCTTGCCCTTTTTTCTTTTTTTCTTTTTTCCCAGCCTGCTTCGGGGGAGGGGGGTGGGAGGAAGAGGGGTAACTGTTTGGGTTGTTACCTACTTTGATGTTGTGAAAATCTATAAATAAAGTACATAAAAAAATAAAAATTTACAAATCTCTGTTTACACATCTCAGCAGGACAGAGTGGACAAAATTCCACAAATGTGTAAAAAGGAAGTCATAAATGTCACTTGACCTGCAAATTGACAGGAAGCAATCCGCAAATGTGTAAAAACAGTTTTGTGTGTAAAAATGGATCCACAAATGCGTAAATAACACTTTGTATGTGAAATAAAAAGATCTTTGTACAGATTAAATTATATTTGCAAATGACACTGTATTTTTGTAGATATGATTTTACACAACACAAATGTAATTAAAGCTGCAAGCAGCGTTGGGCGGGCCCTCGCACTTGTAAGCGCGTCCGCGCGTGAGCCGGCCGAGTTGCTCATTCTGGAGCTCTGCCGGTGCGGCTGTGAATTTCCTACGCGGTTCCGACGCCGCATGAAGGTGCTATATGTCACTTCCTGTGTCCCCTATGTGGAGCTACATAGCACTTGCCGCTATGAATATAAATCGGTATTGACATGTAGATGTCTGCGGGGTGGGAGAGTTATCAAGCACGTAAAGTTTGTTTCAGATGTGAGTATGTACACCGAACAATAATGTACCCAAACAATAAAATAAATTCCTTTTATATTTCCCTGCCTTGTTGTTTATGTGTACATACAGAGGAAGAATGTGAGAACAGCACACATTTCATCGTTACTGTGTGTTAGAGCATGGGAGAACAGTGGATACTTTTAATACAGCCCACACCCCTAATACTGTGTAACTATAACAAGTAGAGAACAGAAGAAAAAGATGTTCTTTCTTTACAACTGTCTGCATAGCTTATTCATATTGTGTAATGAATGAAAATAAATAGGCCTACTAGGCTCCTCTCTACTTTGACATTTAAGATTAGCTTGTTTGATCCACCTTCATACACATGAGACATTACTGTACAACTTGAGAAAGGTGAGTTGTTTTCTGCTCCAGCCTGCCTAAAAGAAAAGCGTTTTTGGGATTAAATGGACTTTATTAGCTGCTGCAGTGCAGGATGAACTCAGAATAGACCCATTTCTCACCTTATTATTCTAAATCATGCAACGAAGAAGAAGAAATGCATAATAAATCCTGGGACAAAATCTGTAGTCAAATACTGTACAGCATGTAGTCTGATGAACAAGACTTGTGTTATAGCTGACTTGGGCAGTGAAATGTTTAATTTTTTTAATTCATGTGGTCATAGTTGTCCACAACTCAAATCAGAATATAAGAAGAAATGTTTTATACCACCTCAAGAAGGCTTCCTATCAGAAAGGTAGGAAGGTATTTCAAATGTACAACTGCAGTACTTAAATCTAAGTAATTTCCCTGACATTTTTGTGTTACTTTACTTTTAATAGACCCATGTAAGAGGTTTTATACTTCCTGTGAGTATAATCCAATCAATCTTATTTTCATACTGTATATCCGTTGTGTAATTTGATAAATTGTGTTGTATGTCGTGCTCGCATCTCAGAGAAGATTCTGACTGCAACATGCATCTTTGTAAAGAGAGACGGACAGAAAAAGTCTCTAACTCTGCCTGTCAGCTCGCTCTGCTCCGTTAAAACTGAATTTACCATACAGAATTGAATACGAGTGCACTCCAGATTTAGCTGCAGCCAGCTGACCGTGTGCTTCTCCCTATACCGCAGTTCTGTGTCCATGCATGCAGCAAACTGAAAGCACTGTCTGTCGGAGCGTCTACGTGAAAAGAGAAGGAAGACATGGCTGGTAGTATTGTCTTCAGAGTTGTTAAACACCTCAGCGCACTGAAGGAAGCCATCTGACTGTGTGAGGGGCAAGATCGTTGATGTCTGCAGGCAGAGTAGGAGCTCTCCTGTCTGACTGGTCCACCAATAGCAGAGAAGATGACCCCTTGAGACACAGCCCCTCCTCATTTGCATAATGAGGCAGAAATGCATACAAAATTTAAAAAGACAGGCAGAAATAAATACCATGGGTGAAAATAAATAAGGTAAATAAATACAAAGGAAGAATAAACAGACAAAATAAAAACACCACATAAATAAATACATTAAAAAAATTAGTAATAAATAAAGTTGAATAAACAAATAAGGTAATTATAACAAAGGTGAATAAGTAAAGGCACTAATTAAAATATAAACATTTATGTCTCCTTGTATAATTTAATTACTACCTACATTTATTTATTTACTTTATTTTTTTGTATTTAATTGGATGCTTATTTATTTATTGAGCATTTATTTATTTCTGTATTTATTTCTGGCTGTGTCAGGATCGGTCCTCCATAACGGGGTGGGAGAGTTATCAAGCACGTAAAGTTTGGTTAGATGTGAGCATGTACACTGAAGTTACAACAACTTCCTGTGTCATGGCGAAGACTTGATCTCTGACGCCACGCCACGGACACACCCATTGACGAAAACTCGCAAATAGCACAACTTTTCATCTTCAATGCCTTTAGAAGGCACAGCACAAATTTGAAGTCGGTCGGACTAAATCCCTAGGAGGAGTTCATTAAAGTACGAAGTGTGTAAATCATCCAAAATTTGACGTAAAATTCAAAATAGCCGACTTCCTGTTGGTTTTAGGGCATCGCTCCAAGAGGCTTTTTTGTGTCTGGACAAGATACACGTACCACAGAAAATTCGTGCACGTAGGTGAAACGTGCGGCGGGGGCTGCTTCGTTAAAAGTCACTTCCTGTTGCCAGCAGGTGGCGCTATGACTGTGGGTGAATGTCAGCATGTACATGTGTTCAGGGCGGGACTCTCATCCTACATGTACAGTTTGGTCCAGATGTGAGCATGTACACTGAAGTTACGACAACTTCCGTGTCATGGCGAAGAGTTGATCTTTGACGCCACGCCACGGACACGCCCATTGACGAAAACTTGCAAATAGCACAACTTTTCATCTTCAATGCCTTTAGAAGGCACAGCACAAATTTGAGGTCGGTCGGACTAAATCCCTAGGAGGAGTTCGTTAAAGTACGAAGTGTGTAAATCATCCAAAATTTGACGTAAAATTCAAAATGGCCGACTTCCTGTTGGGTTTAGGCTATGGCTCCAAGAGGCTTTTTTGTGCGTCTGGACAAGATACACGTACCACAGAAAATTCGTGCACGTAGGTGAAACGTGCGGCGGGGGCTGCTTCGTTAAAAGTCACTTCCTGTTGCCAGCAGGTGGCGCTATGACTGTGGGTGAATGTCAGCATGTACATGTGTTCAGGGCGGGACTCTCATCCTACATGTACAGTTTGGTCCAGATGTGAGCATGTACACTGAAGTTACGACAACTTCCGTGTCATGGCGAAGAGCTGATCTTTGACGCCACGCCACGGACACGCCCATTGACGAAAACTTGCAAATAGCACAACTTTTCATCTTCAATGCCTTTAGAAGGCACAGCAAAATTTGAGGTCGGTCGGACTAAATCCCTAGGAGGAGTTCGTTAAAGTACGAAGTGTGTAAATCATCCAAAATTTGACGTAAAATTCAAAATGGCCGACTTCCTGTTGGGTTTAGGCTATGGCTCCAAGAGACTTTTTTGTGCGTCTGGACAAGATACACGTACCACAGAAAATTCGTGCACGTAGGTGAAACGTGCGGCGGGGGCTGCTTCGTTAAAGGTCACTTTCTGTTGCCAGCAGGTGGCGCTATGACTGTGGGTGAATGTCGGCATGTACATGTGTTCAGGGCGGGACTCTCATCCTACATGTACAGTTTGGTCCAGATGTGAGCATGTACACTGAAGTTACACAACTTCCTGTTTCATAGCGATCATCGACGCCACGGACACGCCCATTGACGAAAACTTGCAAATAGCACAACTTTTCATCTCAATGCCTTTAGAAGGCACAGCACAAATTTGAGGTCGGTCGGACTAAATCCCTAGGAGGAGTTCGTTAAAGTACGAAGTGTGTAAATCATCCAAAATTTGACGTAAAATTCAAAATGGCCGACTTCCTGTTGTGTTTAGGCTATGGCTCCAAGAGACTTTTTTGTGCGTCTGGACAAGATACACGTACCACAGAAAATTCGTGCACGTAGGTGAAACGGCGGCGGGGGCTGCTTCGTTAAAATCACTTCCTGTTGCCAGCAGGTGGCGCTATGACTGTGGGTGAATGTCGGCATGTACATGTGTTCAGGGCGGGACTCTCATCCTACATGTACAGTTTGGTCCAGATGTGAGCATGTACACTGAAGTTACGACAACTTCCGTGTCATGGCGAAGAGTGATCTTGACGCCACGCCACGGACACGCCCATTGACGAAAACTTGCAAATAGCACAACTTTCATCTTCAATGCCTTTAGAAGGCACAGCAAATTTGAGTCGGTCGGACTAAATCCCTAGGAGGAGTTCGTTAAGTACGAAGGTGTAAATCATCCAAATTTGACGTAAAATTCAAAATGGCCGACTTCCTGTTGGGTTTAGGCTATGGCTCCAAGAGACTTTTTTGTGCGTCTGGACAAGATACACGTACCACAGAAATTCGTGCACGTAGGTGAAACGTGCGGCGGGGGCTGCTTCGTTAAAGGTCACTTTCTGTTGCCAGCAGGTGGCGCTATGACTGTGGTGAATGTCGGCATGTACATGTGTTCAGGGCGGGACTCTCATCCTACATGTACAGTTTGGTCCGATGTGAGCATGTACACTGAAGTTACAACAACTTCCTGTTTCATTGCGAATCATCGACGCCACGGACACGCCCATTGACGAAAACGCGCAAATAGCACAACTTTTCATCGTCAATGCCTTTAGAAGGCACAGCAGAAATTTGACGTCGATCCGACTAAATCCCTAGGAGGAGTTCGTTAAAGTACGAAGTGTGTAAATCATCCAAAAATGGCCATAAAATTCAAAATGGCCGACTTCCTGTTGACTTTAGGCTATGGGTTCTTGAGGCTTTTTTGTGCGTCTTGATACGTACATGTCCCCAGAAAATTTCGTACATGTAGGTTGAACGTGAACGAGGGGCTAATCATTTCCAATTTCTAGGTGGCGCTAGCGAGTCATTTTGCCACGCCCATGTGCGAAACTTGTAGAATACGAAATTTTTCACCGGTTCTGACATGTTTGCAAATTTTGGTGAGTTTTCGAGTATGTTTAGGCCATGTCAGTTGGGCCTACTTTGCAGAAAAAAAAAAAAAAAAAAAAAAATTAAGCTGCAAGCAGCGTTGGGCGGGCCCTCGCACTTGTAGCGCGTCCGCGTGAACCGGCCGAGTTGCATATTCTGGAGCTCGCCGGTGCGGCTGTGAATTTGTTACGCGGTTCCGACGCCGCATGAAGTGCTATATGTCACTTCCTGTGTCCCCTATGTGGAGCTACATAGCACTTGCCGCTATGAATATAAATCGGTATTGGCGTTAGATGTCTGCGGGTGGGAGAGTTATCAAGCACGTAAAGTTTGTTTCAGATGTGACCATGTACACTGAACAATAATGTACCCAAACAATAATAATTCCTTTTATATTTCCCTGCCTTGTTGTTTATGTGTACATACAGAGGAAGAATGTGAGAACAGCACACATTTCATCGTTACTGTGTTTCTGCTCCAGCCTGCCTAAAAGAAAAGCGTTTTGGGATTAAATGGACTTTTTTAGCTGCTGCAGTGCAGGATGAACTCAGAATAGACCCATTTCTCACCTTATTATTCTAAACCATGCAACGAAGAAGAAGAAATGCATAATAAATCCTGGGACAAAATCTGTCCACAAATACTGTACAGCATGTAGTCTATGAACAAGACTTGTGTTATAGCTGACTTGGGCAGTGAAATGTTTAATTTTTTTAATTCATGTGGTCATAGTTGTCCACAACTCAAATCAGAATAGAAGAAATGTTTTATACCACCTCAAGAAGGCTTCCTATCAGAAAGGTAGGAAGGTATTTCAAATGTACAACTGCAGTACTTAAATCTAAGTAAAGTAATTTCCCTGACATTACTTGTTACGCATGTAACAGGTTTTATACTTCCTGTGAGTATAATCCAATCAATCTTATTTTCATACTGTATATCCGTTGTGTAATTTGATAAATTGTGTTGTATGTGCTCGCATCGGGTACTACTGAGACTTCATTGCCCTCTTCAGAGAAGACTCTGACTGCAACATGCGTCTTTGTAAAGAGAAAACAGACAGAAAAAGTCTCTAACTCTGCCTGTCAGCTCGCTCTGCTCCGTTAAAACTGAATTTACCATACAGAATTGAATACGAGTGCACTCCAGATTTAGCTGCAGCCAGCTGACCGTGTGCTTCTCCCTATACCGCAGTTCTGTGTCCATGCATGCAGCAAACTGAAAGCACTGTCTGTCGGAGCGTCTACGTGAAAAGAGAAGGAAGACATTGCTGGTAGTATTGTCTTCAGAGTTGTTAAACACCTCAGCGCACTGAAGGAAGCCATCTGACTGTGTGAGGGGCAAGATCGTTGATGTCTGCAGGCAGAGTAGGAGCTCTCCTGTCTGACTGGTCCACCAATAGCAGAGAAGATGACCCCTTGAGACACAGCCCCTCCTCATTTGCATAATGAGGCAGAAATGCATACAAAAATTTAAAAAAGACAGGCAGAAATAAACCATGGGTGAAAATAAATAAGGTAAATAAATACAAAGGAAGAATAAAACAGACAAAATATTAAAACACACACATAAATAAATACATTAAAAAAATTAGTAATAAATAAGTTGAATAAACAAATAAGGTAATTATAACAAAGGTGAATAAGTAAAGGCACTAATTAAAATATATACATTTATGTCTCCTTGTATAATTTAATTACTACCTACATTTATTTATTTACTTTATTTTTTTGTGTATTTAATTGGATGCTTATTTATTTATTGAGCATTTATTTATTTCTGTATTTATTTCTGACTGTGTCAGGATCGGTCCTCCATAGGGGTGGGAGAGTTATCAAGCACGTAAAGTTTGGTTCAGATGTGAGCATGTACACTGAAGTTACAACAACTTCCTGTGTCATGGCGAAGACTTGATCTCTGACGCCACGCCACGGACACACCCATTGACGAAAACTCGCAAATAGCACAACTTTTCATCTTCAATGCCTTTAGAAGGCACAGCACAAATTTGAAGTCGGTCGGACTAAATCCCTAGGAGGAGTTCGTTAAAGTACGAAGTGTGTAAATCATCCAAAATTTGACGTAAAATTCAAAATGGCCGACTTCCTGTTGATTTTAGGGCATCGCTCCAAGAGGCTTTTTTGTGCGTCTGGACAAGATACACGTACCACAGAAAATTCGTGCACGTAGGTAAAACGTGCGGCGGGGGCTGCTTCGTTAAAAGTCACTTCCTGTTGCCAGCAGGTGGCGCTATGACTGTCTGTGAATGTCAGCATGTACATGTGTTCAGGGCGGGACTCTCATCCTACATGTACAGTTTGGTCCAGATGTGAGCATGTACACTGAAGTTACGACAACTTCCGTGTCATGGCGAAGAGCTGATCTTTGACGCCACGCCACGGACACGCCCATTGACGAAAACTTGCAAATAGCACAACTTTTCATCTTCAATGCCTTTAGAAGGCACAGCAAAATTTGAGGTCGGTCGGACTAAATCCCTAGGAGGAGTTCGTTAAAGTACGAAGTGTGTAAATCATCCAAAATTTGACGTAAAATTCAAAATGGCCGACTTCCTGTTGATTTAGGCATCGCTCCAAGAGGCTTTTTTGTGCGTCTGGACAAGATACACGTACCACAGAAAATTCGTGCACGTAGGTGAAACGTGCGGCGGGGGCTGCTTCGTTAAAAGTCACTTCCTGTTGCCAGCAGGTGGCGCTATGACTGTGGGTGAATGTCAGCATGTACATGTGTTCAGGGCGGGACTCTCATCCTACATGTACAGTTTGGTCCAGATGTGAGCATGTACACTGAAGTTACGACAACTTCCGTGTCATGGCGAAGAGCTGATCTTTGACGCCACGCCACGGACACGCCCATTGACGAAAACTTGCAAATAGCACAACTTTTCATCTTCAATGCCTTTAGAAGGCACAGCACAAATTTGAGGTCGGTCGGACTAAATCCCTAGGAGGAGTTCGTTAAAGTACGAAGTGTGTAAATCATCCAAAATTTGACGTAAAATTCAAAATGGCCGACTTCCTGTTGGGTTTAGGCTATGGCTCCAAGAGACTTTTTTGTGCGTCTGGACAAGATACACGTACCACAGAAAATTCGTGCACGTAGGTGAAACGTGCGGCGGGGGCTGCTTCGTTAAAGGTCACTTTCTGTTGCCAGCAGGTGGCGCTATGACTGTGGGTGAATGTCGGCATGTACATGTGTTCAGGGCGGGACTCTCATCCTACATGTACAGTTTGGTCCAGATGTGAGCATGTACACTGAAGTTACAACAACTTCCTGTTTCATTGCGAATCATCGACGCCACGGACACGCCCATTGACGAAAACGCGCAAATAGCACAACTTTTCATCGTCAATGCCTTTAGAAGGCACAGCAGAAATTTGACGTCGATCCGACTAAATCCCTAGGAGGAGTTCGTTAAAGTACGAAGTGTGTAAATCATCCAAAAATGGCCATAAAATTCAAAATGGCCGACTTCCTGTTGACTTTAGGCTATGGGTTCTTGAGGCTTTTTTGCGTCTTGATACGATACATGTCCCCAGAAAATTTCGTACATGTAGGTTGAACGTGAACGAGGGGCTAATCATTTCCAATTTTCTAGGTGGCGCTAGCGAGTCATTTTGCCACGCCCATGTGCGAAACTTGTAGAATACGAAATTTTTCACCGGTTCTGACATGTTTGCAAATTTTGGTGAGTTTTCGAGTATGTTTAGGCCATGTCATTTGGGCCTACTTTGCAGAAAAAAAAAAAAAAAAAAAAAAAAAAAAAAAAAACCGAGCAATTCAATAGGGACCTCGCACGGTCGTGCTCGGCCCTAATTAAAGCTGCAAGCCGTTGGGCGGGCCCTCGCACTTATAAGCGCGTCCGCGTGTGAGCCGGCCGAGTTGCATATTCTGGAGCTCTGCCGGTGCGGCTGTGAATTTGCTACGCGTTATGACGCCGCATGAAGGTGTTATGTCACTTCCTGTGTCCCCTATGTGGAGCTACATAGCACTTGCCGCTATGAATATAAATCGGTGTTGGCGTGTAGATGTCTGCGGGTGGGAGAGTTATCAAGCACGTAAAGTTTGTTTCAGATGTGAGCATGTACACTGAACAATAATGTACCCAAACAATAAAATAAATTCCTTTTATTTCCCTGCCTTGTTGTTTATGTGTACATACAGAGGAAATGTGAGAACAGCACACATTTCATCGTTACTGTGTGCTGTACCGCAGTTCTGTGTCCATGCATGCAGCAAACTGAAAGCACTCTGTCGGAGCGTCTACGTGAAAAGAGAAGGAAGACATTGCTGGTAGTATTGTCTTCAGAGTTGTTAACACCTCAGCGCACTGAAGGAAGCCATCTGACTGTGTGAGGGGCAAGATCGTTGATGTCTGCAGGCAGAGTAGGAGCTCTCCTGTCTGACTGGTCCAGCAATAGCAGAGAAGATGACCCCTTGAGACACAGCCCCTCCTCATTTGCATAATGAGGCAGAAATGCATACAAAAATTTAAAAAAGACAGGCAGAAATAAATACCATGGGTGAAAATAAATGAGGTAAATACAAAGGAAGAATAAAACAGACAAAAATATTAAAACACACACATAATAAATACATTAAAAAAATTAGTAATAAATAAAGTTGAATAAACAATAAGGTAATTATAACAAAGGTGAATAAGTAAAGGCACTAATTAAAATATAACATTTATGTCTCCTTGTATAATTTAATTACTACCTACATTTATTTATTTACTTTATTTTTTTGTGTTTTAATTGGATGCTTATTTATTTATTGAGCATTTATTTATTTCTGTATTTATTTCTGACTGTGTCAGGATCGGTCCTCCATAACGGGGTGGGAGAGTTATCAAGCACGTAAAGTTTGGTTCAGATGTGAGCATGTACACTGAAGTTACAACAACTTCCTGTGTCATGGCGAAGACTTGATCTCTGACGCCACGCCACGGACACACCCTTGACGAAAACCGCAAATAGCACAACTTTTCATCTTCAATGCCTTTAGAAGGCACAGCACAAATTTGAAGTCGGTCGGACTAAATCCCTAGGAGGAGTTCGTTAAAGTACGAAGTGTGTAAATCATCCAAAATTTGACGTAAAATTCAAAATGGCCGACTTCCTGTTGATTTTAGGGCATCGCTCCAAGAGGCTTTTTGTGCGTCTGGACAAGATACACGTACCACAGAAAATTCGTGCACGTAGGTAAAACGTGCGGCGGGGGCGCTT